>NC_081431.1:61769115-62012122 GCF_949786415.1 Peromyscus eremicus
TAGCCTGTAGATGTCTGCTGCGTGACCAGCCACCTCCTGACCTTCTACAGAGACAGGGTGTTCAAGGACCATCAGGAGACAAGCCCCGAGGTCGTGAGGAGAATCAGCGGCATTGCCAACTCTTTCCTCTACATGCAGAGAACTCTGGAGCAATGTGTAAGTCAGTGCGTCCGAATTGCAAGCAGCTGCTCCCATCTGTCCAGGATGAGCCCAGGACTTGGGGAGTCAGGGCATTCTTGTCCTGCCGTTTGCTTCTGTGTCCTTCAAGACTTTGCAATTGGTTTTACCAGCCTCAGGGGCCTGCTGACTCCTCGTCAGATAGGTCCCCTCATGGAGTGACCAGCGGATGCCAGAGCATCTCCTAAGAGTATAGTAGCCCCTCAGAGGGACATACCAAGGGTTGCATTCTGACTGTAAGCACACTTCTGGACTTCCTGTTTCTGACCCTTTGGAGTTTCCACACTAAGACATATCTGGGAAGTCGTATGGTAAGGCCCATCTCCAAGAGTCACCTGTAAGTTCACCTTCACTTATTAAAATCAAACAGAGACAAAATCAAAAATCACCAACCAAAACTCAGACTAAGAGAAACCATCAACTCCAGCCTAACGGCTGTTAATGAGTTCCTGTGTGGTGTGGTTCCTCTGTGGCAGGTGGTGGCTTCCTTCTTTGTCTCAGATTCAAAAATTCTGTTAGAAAAGGTACTGGTCCCTGGGGCTGGAGAGATGGCTCAGCAGTTAAGAGCATTGGCAGCTCTTCAGAGGTCCTGAGTTTAATTCCCAGCAACCACATGGTGGCTCACTGTCATCTAGGATGGGATCTATGACCTCTTCTGGCATGCAGGTGTACATGTAGATAGAGTATGTACTTATACATAAAATATATAAACCTTAAAAAAAAGGGTACTGCTCCACTTTAAAACCTACAATCGTGCAATCAAATGGATGTATTTATTCAATTAGTTAACCTTGTGGGTGTTGCATTGTGACAAGTAGACCTGGTGCTTGCTCTTCTGATGCCAACCACCCGGTTGACTGCAGATGCAGAAGGAGCAGAAGCCAGGGGAAAACGCAGACTTTCTCCACAGATTCTAGTATCTCCCAGCTGTCTTCTAAGCTTTTTTACCTGACTAGGGAGGAGGGGCGTGTAGGGAGGAGGGGCGTGTAGGGAGGAGGGGCGTGTAGGGAGGAGGTCATGTAACAGCCCTTTAACGTGTGCGTTGTGTCCCAGCAGGCCCGCAGTCAATGTCACTGCAGTCAGGAAGCCACCAACGCGACCAGAATCATCCACGACAACTACGATCAGGTGAGGTCTGGGGAGAGTATAGGGAAGACAGAAAACGAGATAGTTGAGAGAGTACCCGTATCTCAGCCTTCTCTCCATGCAAAATCATTTATTCTTTCCACCAGTCTTCATTGAAGGCCCATCCAAGCTGATGTCTGCAAAATGTTGTAGGCCACTGGGCAGTTCCCTGGTCCCCTTCTCCATCCTCCCTATCCTGTTTTCTTACACCTTCACATCAGGCCTGGCCTACGTAAGATATGATCGTACAGAAGGAGCAATGATCCCCAGTGAATCTGAAGCTGTTACCCATGCCACATAACACATACAGTGTTCTGCGGTCAGGACCTGGCCCTTGGCATCCTGCACACTGGTGCACTCAGTCCTTCTCACATGGGTGTTGATGCAGGAAGGTTACCAGGGTGTGCCATCTGCAGATTTGATTGAAGTCCACATTAGTTCTATGGTGAGACCTAAGTTCCTCATTCTTGGCACTCTCAAATGATGCCAGTGCATCGAAGACTGAAGAGGTTAGGACTGTTTTGGAGCATGGCTTTGGGTGGGGGGGGACAGGCTTTATTAAGTGGTGATGTAGGGAGAGTGAAGATTCAAGGGGTTTGTACTGTGAGCCAGACAGTGTCACTGGACCCCTGAAGTGTTGCCACATTGACTCTTCATAGCAAGGCTCTGAGTACAAACTGTGCTGGTAAATTAGGAAATGAAGCACAAATAGGTTATGTGAGTTGACTGAGCTCATTCTGTAGCTACTTGGTAGAGCTAGGACACGGTTCCATGCTGAGTAGCTCTGACCATCTCCATGTAGCACAGAAGGATGTGGAATATGTCAGGGATTACGTGCTAGGTCTGATTCTCTCGCTGGCGGTGTGATGTTTGGGTAGACACCCTTTGGGGCCTCAGTGCTTTGGCGTGTCAGGAAGGCGCCACATGTTCTCCTTACTCACTGGAGAGCACCAAGGAGAATAAGGCTTCCCACGAAACAAGAATGATTAAATTGAGTTGTTATAAATAGAAAATCAAGAAGACCTGGCCGGCAAGGCTAATATTTCCTGTGAAAAGGAGGGGAAAGGAATGAAGGACTTTAAAATTTGTATATAAGGGGCTGAAATGATTTAAATTTGCTTGTTTGTTTGTGTGTGTGTGTTGGGGGGTGCTAAGCTATGAGGAAAATAAGTTTTGATTCTGTATGCTGTGCAAAAGGTTTGGTAAATAAAAAGTAAAACTGTGTAAGGGCTCGGAATATGGGCTCTAATATACAGACTTTGGCACAGTCAGATAGGACCGCATGATGCCATTTTAAAATTTTATTTGTTTGTTTATTTTAGCTGGAGGTCTCATCTGCTGCCCTTAAGTCTCTAGGAGAGCTAGACATCGTTTTAGCCTGGATTGACCAGAATCATCGAGAGACTTCTGCAGCTTGACACTAAGTGCCTTGTCTGATTATCTAGGGATACACAACCCACCGTGAGCTCCCTCCCTCTCCCTTCTTCTCTCCCTCCTGGCCTCCCCCTCCTCTTTCTCAGTGGTCAACAGCTAACGTTGAAAAGGAGAGAGATGTGGAAAGCCCCCATAATTATCTAAAAGGAGGGTCTTTTCTTAGAAATTGCTGACGTGGAAGGAATTCTCTCGTCTGGGCTGGAGCTTCACTGGAAAAATTGGGGTTTGAGTGTATCTCAGCTGCTGCCTGAGGTCTTGGCTCTCTGATCCTCCTGAAAATAGCCGAGTTGGCAGCCGTGGTATTTATAGCAGTGTGTGGCTGTTGAAAGTTCCCGGATGCTGTCGTAGGAGGAACAGACAGCTCCTCTAATTTATTGTGAAGTGGCTTCTCCCAGGCCTATGCTGTGTACCTCATGGTGTACTGTAGTGCATATTGTACTGACTGACATTTATGAATAAACTGTGCTTTACCTATGAGAGCGAATTGTCCTCTGGTTTGTTAAAGACTCATCTGTGGAAATAGAAGAGGCCCCCAAAATGGGGAACATATGGGGAAGCTTGGTCCTAGGTGGGGAGAAAATGTACGTAGGGTTTTTTTTTTTTTTTTTTAGATTTATTTATTATATATACCGTGTTCTGCCTGCATGTATCCCTGCGGGCCAGAAGAGGGCACCAGAACTCATTATAGATGGTTGTGAGGGACCATGTGGTTGCTGGGAATTGAACTCAGGACTTTTGGAAGAGCAGTCAGTGCTCTTAAACCTCTGAGCCATCTCTCCAGCCCTGTACGTACGTACATAGGTTTTAAAAGAAGGGAGAGTAGAAAAGGATTCTAGATGGGTATATGACTACAGTTTTTCATTGCTGTAACAAAATATCTAGGCTGGGTAACTTTGTCAATAAAAACAGGTTTATTTAGCCCATAATTCTGGAGGTTCTAGGGTATGGGTTTCGCTGTCTGGGCCCTGGGAAGGATGACACAGCAGGGGTTGTCACAGCAGAGGGACATGGTAGACAGAAGAGAGCACGTAGGGACAGAAGTCAGAGCAATCAGGAGCCAGGTCTACCCTTTCTCTCTCTCTCTTTTTTTTTTTTTTTTTTTTAGGTTTTTCGAGACAGGGTTTCTCTGTGTAGCTTTGCGCCTTTCCTGGAACTCGCTTTGGAGACCAGGCTGGCCTCGAACTCACAGAGATCTGCCTGTCTCTGCCTCCCGAGTGCTGGGATTAAAGGTGTGCGCCACCACCACCCGGCTACCCTTTCTCTTTTAAAAATGTTTTTATTCACTCTTTGAGAATTTCATACATGTGTGCCAGGGTCTCTGTAGCCACCATGGCCAGCATGGGAGGCAGGAAGGTAGTTGGGTTCAACACGACTCAGTAGCTGGTGTTGGTTCAAACTTTGGGAGTCTGATACTAGGTAGTTTATTTTAGGCATATTTAAGCACAGCACAATTTGGTGAAATTTTTCCTGTTAATAAATAACTCAACCCTATATGCGCACAACAAAGCTTAAGGAATGACTCTGTTGAAACCCTTTGTAAAGTGCATGTGACAGCTTCCATAAAGATAGGTTCTGTAGAACGACTGAGAAAAAGAAGCTTATGATAAGGGTCTGGGAGAGGATCCTGTGTGGTCTCAGCCACACAGATAGTGCAAAGGTCACCAGACTGTTAACCACATCCACTTCTGGCCTTCTGGGTGGAAAACAGGCTATATATCTCTCCCCTTGAAGAGACAACACCGTATGTTTAACATTCCTGGTCTCCGGAGTGCTTATCTGTGAGCACAAGGACCTCTGTGCCTCCTGCACATGTGTGCAATGTGTTTCCATCAAATTTACCCCCAGTCCCTCCTCTCTCACTGTGTCTCACTATCTCCCACTGAGTCCAGTTAGTTCTGTCTACATGTTCTTGGGTATAGAGCCATCTACTGGAGCATGGGCAACCTACCTAGGGCTACATCCCTGAAGAAATCTGATGCTCACTCTCTTAGCAGCTACGGTAGTTGGAATGAAAAAGCTCATAGGGAGTGGCACTATTAGGAGGTATGGCCTTGTTGGAGTGGACATGGCCTTGTTGGAGGAAGTGTGTCAACAGGCATGGGCTTTGAGGTTTCAGAAGCTCAAGACAGGCCCAGTGGCCCACTCTCTCTCTTCCTGTTACTGTGGATCAGGAGGTAGAACTCTCAGCTCCTTCTCTAGTACTATGTCCACCTGTGCGCCCCCATGCTTCCCACTGTGACGATAATGGACTAAACCTCTGAAGCTGTAAGCCATCCCAATTAAATGTTTTCCTTTATAAGAGTTGCCGTGGTCATGGTGTCTCACACAGCAATAGAAACTCTAATCAAGACAGGCTCCACGAGCCTCTCCCCATCAATGCTGAAATTTTGACTGGCTTGGGCTTGAGAAAGTCTTATGCATGTAGTCACAGTTGTTGTATGTGTAGTGTTCCTGTTGTGTTTGGAAAACACCACTGTTTTGTAGCAGTCCTTTACCACCTCCGGCTCTTCTAATCTTTCTGCCTCCTCTTTTGAGATGAACCCTGAGCTCTGTGTGTGTGTGTGTGTGTGTGTGTGTGTGTGTGTGTGTGTGTGTTATAATACAGATGTCTCACTTGCAGATGAGCATACCATAGACATATATTCTCTGCACTTGGACCAGTTGTGAATTTATGGGTTCACTACTGTCCAGTGTACAAAGAAGCTTCTCTGATGAGGATTGAGAGTGGCACTAAGCTGTGAGTATAAAGATAAATATTTAGAGGGAAGTTTGATACTATGGAGTAGGTTCTCTCCAGGACCTACAAACTACCCAATCATAGGTTCTTAGTCCAATTCTCAGTACCAGATACGTATTCTTGTCTTGTGGAACAGGTCTTGAATCCAATCTGAAAGTAGTTGGTTACCCCCATAACATCCATGCCACAGTTGTATCCATGGGCGTATCGTTCTACAGCTGTCAGTATTGTAGCGTATACCATACACATCAGAGTAAGACTGTTGATAACTTCTCTCCTCCAGCAGCCTGCATAGTACCTTCCAGCATTGTAAAAGCCAGCCAATAGGGAAGCAGCTTTTCAGTCAGTATCAGCTTGATTTTTCCGCATTCTAAGACCCAAACAGGTGGCAGTTTCAGCACTAGTGTCCCACTGTCAAGTTCTGGTAAGCAACAGAGAGCAATGACAATAGCCTATATTGTTGAGGGGATCTCTGGGATTCCTTTACAACTTGATGGTAGACATTCCACATCTGGCTCAGGAATTTTTGTTTCATGACCTATGACTTCTGGATAGAGCTTTGGCTCATTCTTACAACATGGTCTCTTGGGCACTGACTCAGGATCCCAAGAGAACTAACTGCCTTCCTCATTCTGAGGATATGTAGACCCTGGCTTTAAAGGGCTCTACTTCTCACATTGCACACTAGGGACCACCTTCTACTGATGAACTTATTGGAGATAGGCTATGTCTAAACCATAGTATTAGATCCTAAAATTGTCCACTTAGTACTCTTTCTTCCACAGAAAGACCTAGAAGATGAGATGAAGGGTCCTGGTCCAACCTCTTCTCCATCTCCCTCTATTTCTGTTGTTTCTCTATGGTCAATCTCCCTCCCCCTGTCTCATTAGTAATCTCTAATTACCCCTTATTTTTCTTTATTCTTCCTTTTTTGCTGTTCCCAACCAAGTTCTGTTTTCACTGGCCTCGGTTCCACCTCCAGGGGAGAGTGTTGGGTTGAGGAAAGCATGCTTCTGTCGAGGTAATGGTTGTTATCATCACAAACCCGAGTAAACACAGTACAATAGGACACGGATCTTGAGCACCCCGAGCAGAGGGGCAGCAACAGTTTACAGTGGACAGAGCTTCACATGGGCACCAATGTCTCCATGGGCACCCTACAGTGATTCAGAACACTATACTTCAATAACTATAATAACATAGGAACTCATGTTTACTGAGCATCTGTTATATGCTAGGGGCTCAGATAAGTATTTTATACTTACTATTCAGAACCAATGTATGCATTGTAGCCAGTTGGATGCAAAGATATTTCTTTATTGATCTATCGTAGTCACTGTTCTATTGCTATGAAGAGACATCATGGCCAAGGCAACTCTTACAAAAGAAAGCATTTAATTGGGGGCTTACTTATAGTTTCAGAGGTTTAGTCCATTATCATCATGGCAGAAATCATGGCAGCAGGCAAGCATGGTGCTGGAAAAGTAGCTGAGAGCTACATACTGATCTGTAGGCTCAGAGAGAGACATTGAGCATAGCATGGACTTTTGAAGCCTCAGAGCCCACCCCTAGAGACACACTTCCTTCAGCAAGGCCACACCTCCTTTTTTTTCAAATAGTGCCACTCCCTGTTGACTAAGCATTCAAATACATGAGCCTATGGGGGCCATTCTTATTCAAACCACATTTGCCCTTGTGAAAGATTTCATAGTTTATGCTTTTGTAGATAGTATGAGACCTCCAAAGTTAGGAAGACTTGGTTCCAGTCTTCCATGACGTTGAATAAGTCACTCAATTTCTCTAAGCCTTTGAGTCTCCTTATGTAAAATAGTTATTGACATCAGTCTTGGGGTGTTGAGACAGTCATAAAGTGAGGTAAGGGGACTCCAGCAGTCTCAGCAGGGTGGAAGGTGCCATGGTATGTTTTAATTCTGGTTCTAAAATGTCCCTTACTCCAGAGAAGTTACTTCATTGCTTTTGTCCTTAGTGTTTGTTGATACCATCATGAGGTCCTGCTCTTTTTAAAATTTTTATTATGTATATAGTGTTCTGTGTTTGCCTGCAGGCCAGAAGACGGCACCAGATCTCATTACAGATGGTTGTGAGCCACCATGTGGTTGATGGGAATTGAACTCAGGACCCCCGGAAGAACAGCCAGTGCTCTTAACCACTGAGCCATCTCTCCAGCCTGAGGTCCTGCTTTATCAGCCTCTATTTTTTGTACTCTACATGATAATTTAAAAGCAGGACTCATCATCATGACTAAGAAGTCCCTAACATCTGCAGGCATACACTACCCAGCTCCGTCTCCCATACCTGTGCTCAGCCATTCTGACTTCCTTAGTGTTCCTGGATGTACCAGGCATGCTATTACCTCAAGACCTGTGTGCTTTACACAAACCCATGCCTGTAAACTGAGGTAGGATTTTAACTCCTCGCCTCACAAGTTCTGCTTTAATGGGACTGATAGGCTCTTAAGAAGAAGCAAAATTGTTTGCAGAGTACTCAGCCTCTTCCAAGTGACTGTGAGTGTAACTCATGCTGAGCTGACTGGATGAGCAGTTTCACCATTTTTGGTATTTTTCTGTCTATCCTTGACTTTCCCATTCACGTCCATCCTAACTTTCTTCAAGCTTTTACTCCACAGGACCCAATTTTAAGCCTAACATCCAGCCCCACCACCAGCAATCTCCTGTCTCTTTCACGTTTCCTTAGCATCCTATGTTACTTACTGAGTTTCCCAACTTGAAAGTAAGCTCCATAAACATTGGGGAGCATTTGTTTTATTCACTCTTTTAAACTTAGTATGTGTTAAATTCACATTTCTTGAGAAAATCTGATGAATGAATTAAAGCAATTCTAGTAACAAACATTTATATTGTGTTTGTGGATGCTGGCAATAGTCTTCAGATACATATTTTACTATAAATGTATTTTAATTCTCATAATAATCCTACAGCAATGCTGAGCATGAAAACAGGCTAAAAGGGTTACCTCACTGAAAATCAGTAGTAAAGATAATTATACTTCAAAGATGATAGCGAGAAAAGAGGTTAGAGTAACTTATCTGACATCACACAGCTCATACAGAGCAAGGGCACTCTTCTATCCCAAGAACATTATTCCAGAATGAACAGTAACATTAAGAGCAAAGGACATGTGCTGAAGCATTCCTGGCAAACACAGAGGTGAGAACTTAGGTTTTTTCCCAGACTCCCCGGGATTGTCCTGTTAGGTACAGACTATTGGGAGCAAATAAAGAAGGCTGAAGTTTAGCAGAAGTCAACATCTACAGTTGTTATATTCGTCAGGGTTCTCAAAAGAAATAGAACTAATAGAATGAATACATGCTTTATGTGTGTGTGGGGGGGGGTCATGCACACACACGCACACATATTAGGGTGGCTTATAGGCTGCGGTCTCAGTAGTCCAAAAATGGCCATCTCCTGACTAAAAGGCCAAGGATCTGGCAGTTGTTCAGTCCAGATGTCTCAGCAGTCCCAGTCTGGTGCTAAAGTCCTGGGAATTCCTAGCTAACTGCCAATCTTCAGTCTATACTGGATCCTGAAGAAGGAGGTTCTTATACCAGTGAAGGGATGCCCAAGCAGCAGGGTGGATGAACTTGCCAGCGAGAGCGAGGGCAAGCAGGCGAAAGCAAACGTTTCTTTTCTCCATGTGCTCTTACATAGGCTGCCACCAGAATGTGTGGCCGAGATTTAGGCTTGGTCTTCTCACCTCAAATGAGCCAATAAAGGAAATCACTCACACACATGCCCAGGTGCTCGGGTTTTAGTTGAGTCCAGGTGTAGTCAAGATGACAACCAAGATCAGCCATCATGAGTTGTAGAACCCAAACCCAGGACCCTCAATCATGGGGCCTGTACAGCTCAGATGAGAAGCCCGGAAGAGGCGGAGATTTCCTGATAGGATGATCTGGACCTGCAGGAAGAAAATGCTGTTGCTTTCAGTGGTGGTAGAAGTGGTAGCAGAGGAAGAGGAGTGAAGAGAGGAGGAGGAGGAGGCAGGGAAAGAGAGTTCTCCTCTTCATCCCAATTAACATTTTATCTGCACTCTTCTGTCTTGTCTACTTACCTCACATCTCAGCTCTCAGACTTGATCAGTGTACTCTGTTTTTTTTTTTTTTTTTTGTTTTTGGTAACAGCACGTTGGCAGAGTTGTGGCTTTTTGTTTTGTAGAGTCGGCGCTCGAGAAATATTCAGTAATGTGCCTCCTCGGGCATCATTTATACTATTCTAAAAGTGGAGCAGTGCAAAGAAAATTAGCATGGTCCCTGTGGAAATGACATGCGGATTTGTGAAGTGACCTCTATTTTGTGAAGTTCTTACAAAGACTGTCTGCTAAAAATGATCGCAAGCAGAAACTAGCCTCAAGAACCAACAAATGGGATTGTGTAAAATTAAAAAGTTTCTACAAAGCAAAAGAAACCATCAGCCTGGCTGTTTAGGTAGCAATTTCCTCTGATGTTGAAGCCTTCCATCTTGCAAGGAAACTTCTTAAGATGTAGGCTGTAAAGGGAAGTGAAACAGCAGGATATTTTTGGATAGGATGTTTACAAGAAGGTGAAACAACATGATATTCTAAGGCAGAGAAGAAACTCTCCATCCTCTGGGGAAGCCCCATTAAATGGTTTCAGGAAGTCTCTGAAACTGACTAGATTCACGAGGCTCCTCTCTTCTGAGTGTATATAGCAGTAGAGACTTCTGAGAATCACTCTCAGACAAGCCGAGTTGCAAAGAAGACTCTGTGATCAGCCACGCAACCTGTGAGAAGGAGAGGCCAGCTATACTGTCTAGAAGAAACAGCAGCCAAGCTCCCTGCAAGAGGCTCAGACCAGCTGAGGCATCTGGAAGGACACTCTGCAGCCTGTTGAAGGCTGTACAGTGTGCTCCAGATTCCCAGGTTTGTGGCCTGTCATCCATGCTGGAGTGGGCTCTGGAGATGCAGCTCTGTCTGTGAGTCATCTCTGCTCCTGTAAGTAGCCCCATGCCCATATTCCTGTAAGTCACCCCAATAAAACTCATTCGTGCAACAAGTTGGACTTTGGTGGCTTCTGTACTTTGGTCTGTCATTGGTTCCCTCTCTGGGGCGAGTAGACATTTGTTCAAATCTCTCCAGGAAAAGTCTGTCACAGAACGAGAGCAAACAGGCTGCAGAATGGAAGAAAATCTTTACTAGCTATAATTCAGGTAGGGGGAGAACATCCCGAATTTATAAAGAACTGAAAACTTGAGCACCAAGGAAACAAAACAGTCACTCAGTAAATGGACTGATACTTCAATAAGCTGACAGTTCTCAAAATAAGAAATACAAAGGCTAATAAGTGTTTTAAAAGTGTTCGGCTTCCCTATGCATGATGAAAACTGGAACTACTTTGAGATTCCACTTTGAGGCAAGAGTAGACAGATAGAGCCCTGGTAGGCAGGCAGATATAAAGAAGCTCTAGGCAGATTAATGTATCTTTCACTTAAATATTTAAGATGGCTGCATGCCCCCTGCCCCCCACACACACCTGAGACAAAGGCTTGGTAAGATGGTGTGGAATATTATTTTAAGATGTGTTACATTCTTTTATTCTGTGGAATATTTGTTTAATGATGCAAAGATGTGTTGCATTTTTTATGTTGCATTTGTTTAACTCTGTGAAGGTATGTTACTTTGCCTGTCTAAAACACCTGATTGGTCTAATAAAGAGCTGAATGGCCAATAGCAAGGCAGGAGAGGGATAGGCAGGGCTGCACAGCAGAGAGAATAAATAGAAGGAGAGAAAGACAAGAGGAGAGAGAAAAGGAGAAGGAGAGAGGACACCAAGGGCCAGCCACCCAGCCACCTAGCCACCCAGCCACCCAGCCACCCAGCCATATAGCCAGTAAAAGCCCAGAAGCAAAAGGTAGATGGGATAATTTAAGTTAAGAAAAGCTGGCTAGAAGCAAGCCAAGCTAAGGCCAGGCATTCATAATTAAAAATAAGTCTCTATGTATTTACTTGGGAGCTGGGTAGTGGGCCTCCAAAGAGTTAAAGAGCAAAGAGTAACAAGTATAAAGCAAAACTGCAGTGGGATTTCACCCCACCTTCCATCCTGCCCAAGGGTACTATTCAGAAGGATGTTTAAATCTACTGGAGTGAGTCTGTGGTGGGAACCAATCATTTTCCCTGTCTTTGTTTTGGATTATCCAATTCCTAGTCATAGCCCAAATGAACCAATGCCAAGGGAGAAAGGGAACTCATCCCATTCAAAAAACAAACAAACAAACAAACAAACAAACCTCAAACCAAAAAACCACCACCATTTCTGCTGAGCAGACTCAATTCTGTACCTGAATCCTCTCATAACTGAGAACTTTTCTCTCTCCTCTCTCTCTCTCTCTCTCTCTCTCTCTCTCTCTCTCTCTCTCTCTCTCTCTGTGTGTGTGTGTGTGTGTGTGTGTGTACTTTTGTTTTCAATAAAATCTGGCTGAGTGCTGACACTTTGCTTTTCTTGCCTTTTTATTCATTAATTTTGTAGAGAAAGGAATTTATTCCTGCAACCCTAGACAATATATGACATTACCCCAGCCAGAATGGCTGTCATCAAGAAATCTGACAGCAAATGCTTTCAAAGACACGGGGGAAGAGGAATCCTTATTCACTGCTGGAGAAGTGTAAACTAGTATAACCATTATGGAAATCGTTCGGAGAGTTTTCAAAAATTAAAAATAGAACTGCCGTACAACCCAGATGTAACTAACATTTGGGACATATACCCAGAAGATTCTATACCCTACTGTAGCTTGAGTTTTCTTGCCTGGCCCACGGTCAGGGCAAATCTCTCTCACCTGCCAGTCCCACAGCCTCAGACCCAACCAAGTAAACACAGAGACTTATATTGGTTTCAAACTGTATGGCCGTGGCAGGCTTCTTGCTAACTGTTCTTACAGCTTAAATTAATCCATTTCTATAAATCTATACCTTGCCACGTGGCTTGTGGCTTACCGGCATCTTCACATGCTGTTTCTCATCGTGGTGGCTGGCAGTGTCTCTCTGACTCAGCCTTCCACTTCCCAGCTTTATTCTCCTCCTTGTCCCGCCTACACTTCCTGCCTAGCCAGTGGCCAATCAGTGTTTTATTTATTGACTAATTAGCAACACATTTGCCATACAGAACATCCCACAGCACCCTACTACAGGGACATTTGCACATTCATGTTTATAGATGCTCTATTTATGATATCAAGAAAATGTAGCCAACCTAGATGGCCATCAGTACATGAATGGATGATGAGAACGTGATGCATATGCAATGGAACTTTATTCAGGTATAAAGAAAAATATTAAATTTGCATGAAAATACATGTATCTGGGAGGTGTGTCACCTTATACACCTTGGGGCCTCTGCCTCTACTATTAAATGGGGGTTCTTAACTCTGTGTGTCATGAAGTTTCTGCCATATTAGGGACACTCACATATTGTACTAAGAATAACGTTTCTAAATACACACGAGATAAGAAGCCAATAATGTTAAAATACAGCTATGGGAATATAAAGATAAGGTTCTGTGTTTTGTTCCTACACGAACATTTAGCAGCATTGGTAAGCACTGACGAGGATGAATGATATTTCCAGATACCTGCATTATAATGAGGTCTATCAGGGACAAAGTTTTGTGTTCTGCCAGCGCTGTGGTGCCTGGCATTTGATGTCTGTCACTGAAGAAAATGGTCATGCTTGACTAAAGGCTGGTGCAAAGATGACGTTTCTTCCCATCCACCTTCTCCCAGGTTAGGATCTCGGTGTTAGATGAGCTCCCAGGACCCTTTCTTGCCCACTTAGGTAGCATTTAGCCTGATCTAGCCCTGGTGACTGCACGTGAGAGATTTTCCCTGCTTGCTTATGAAATAAAAAAGAAAATAATGGTGTAAATCCCGAGTCTTCTAGGTGAGGAAACAGAATTAAAATTTCCCCTGGAGGCCGGGCGGTGGTGGCGCACGCCTTTAATCCCAGCACTTGGGAGGCAGAGCCAGGTGGATCTCTGTGAGTTCGAGGCCAGCCTGGTCTCCAAAGCGAGTTCCAGGAAAGGCGCAAAGCTACACAGAGAAACCCTGTCTTGAAAAAAAACAAAAAAACAAAACAAAAAAAAATTCCCCTGGATTCTTGTACCTGACAAGGGAGGACCTTCTGAAAGCCTCACAGCCTGCAGGTGGAGTTGTGGGCGGGGTTAGGCAACTCTGGGGACTGAGTGATGTCAGAAGGAGGATCTGTGCAGTTAGAAAGGGAGGTAGCGAATTGAACTGGTGAAATGCAGGAGGGTATAAAGATGCAGGAAGCAGAGATGACATCATTCGTGCTGGCAGTGGGAGGGCAGGGAAGGGAACGTGCACTTCCGGCAGAATTTAGACGCTTCACTCATCCCCACCCTGCCTGTCTTCCAGAGAGTCTGCTGCAAAATTCCCAGCACGCAGGCAAGGGAGTGGCAGAGGCGTTGTCCACCTGCCTGGCACCCCGTGAGCTAGGAGTCTTCCTCCAGACCCAGAGACCTGTGTGTTTCTCTGCAAAGTGATGCAACTGGGCAGGAAGCCCAGGTGTCAGCAGTTGTGACATCATGGACCGGGAAAAAGCTGAGTTGAGAACTCAGGACCCAGCGTGGGAGAAGGAATCTCCAGGTTTCCTTCTTGGTGTGTCTTCCTTTGGTTGTTTCATAAGAGGTCATTCTCCCTCTTGTTCTCTGACGAGATGCTCACAGCCAGCTTTGGAACCCCATTCTCCCAAGTTGACTTGATGAGCACATGAAACGTGAGTTAGGATAGAAGGACAGGGAAAATTATGGATATGAAAAAGGAAAGGAGCCCCTCAGCCTGGTGAAGGGCCAAAGCCTCTGCCAGCTGTCAATCAAGAATTCTAATGTAATTAACAACATTTGCTTAAGGCCTTTCCCCTTTCCTGCTATAATCCTACAATTTTCTAGGAAGTAGAAATTCAGTTTATAATAAAAGATATGTCCTAAACTCTCTGGGCAATGCTAGTGACCCCTGGTTTTCCCTTATCAGATTCTAACCCTATGCAAGTCACCTCTGGAGCCACTCCATAGTGTCACTTACCAAAGGGAGAGACGGGGAAACTGAGTTTAGGGCAGAGGGTGGAGGTAAGCCCAGGGAATTCCTTTTTAGTTCAGTAATTCTGCTCTCTGTGCAGAATTTTGCTCAGAAGGAACAGACAACCAGAGGAAGTCTTATTCCTTATTCATAGCTATAACCAGTCATCCCCTCAGGCAGTACTTGTTGAGGAAGGTGTTGGCCCTAGCCAGGGTGCAGTGAAGTGCCTTGGGACTTGAGGAAATGGGATGCCACTTGACAGGTCCCAAGGACTTTCCAGTCCTCTCCTCCACCAGCTCATTTCCTTCATGTGGCATATATAAGTCACTGGGGCATCTCAGTCTGAGACAGACTCCTAGGAGACCAGAAGTAGCAGCCTTTCAACTCAGGTAAGAGACTTTCTCAAATGATTCTGGGGATGAGCCCAGTCCACCCCATCATTTACCCAGGTATAGTGAGGGTCATGCCCAAAGGAACAATTTCCAGGAAGATGAAGTCCATTAGGGGACCAGGAAGTTTCACGGTTATCTTTGTATCTGGCAGGCAATGGTAGGTAGCACTGCACTTAAAACAGAGGGTGTTTGATTGTTGAATTTATGATCATGTTGAGGCAAAAATCATAGTTCTCATCTTAAATGTCTATTAATTTATATATAGTTCAGCTTTAATTAAAAACTTTACATTTAACAGTTTTATATTAAGAATATTTCGAAGAAATCATATGAACTTTATGTTATTACTATATCATTATATATTATTAACACATATCACTTATATTATTAGTATATTAATATCAATATTTAAGATATATTAATAGATTATTATATAATTAACACATTGTGTTTATTATATAATGAGATGGAAACTATATAAGTATATAGTTATAATTTGTTTCTGAGGGAAATCCTTATCAAAATCTATAAATATAACATTAACTTTTTAGTTTAATGAAATCTTATGACTAATAAATGCTCTGTGTAAACAATTAGTATTTTAAGGTTTGTGAAACATATAGTATTCCCAGTGATATCATTTTAATAGGTTAAGGTCTCTAGAGAACTTGAATCTATAAAGTAGCACGTATTCATCGGGCCTTAAATGGATGATCATAACACTTAAACTTGTGAAGTCGCATATGCGTTTTAATTGGGCATGCCAAAAAATAATTTTAGCACATAATGAAAAATGAATTCACAGAAAAGGAGAACTGAAGTGGCCATAGTTTGTTAAAACATCCTTTTGACATGAATTTATGAAAACAACCAAAAACATTCTAAAACAATGATCATTGACATAGGTATATGAATTAGGTGAACTCAGTTTAGAAGAAAAGGGTAGAAAGTTAATCTCTAGTCCTTGCAGATGTGAGAAAGGCTTATTGAGGCAGAAGAGCCAAAAGTGAGCTCTCCCTCCCTCTCTTCCTCTTTCCCTTCCTCCTTCCCTCTCTCCCTCTTTCCCTTTCTCCCTCTTTCTCTCCCTCCCTCCCTCCCTCCCTCTCCCCTAGGTGAATAGCTGAGAAGGGAGTGTGTTTTTTTTTTTTTAATTGTGTCCCAGGCCACTTCCCAGGAGATAACTTGGAGGCCACAACTTTGCCACATCAGGTCAGGTCACCCTTCCTTAGTAGGCCAGTTAAAAGAGCCAAATACAAAGTGGAAAGCAGGGAAAGAACATTGTTCAATGTGGTCACATCAGGAAAGGGGGCAAAGAGACCCAGCAAACCCCTCAAGTCCATGCTGAAGTGAGATCACAGTTTTAGTAGAGGGCCAAGATAATCTGCCCCTGAGCAGTCCAGGTTCAAGTGTGGTCACGTCATCACTGATTAGTCATCACTTGGCTTCAGTCTCATCCTAGAAGGCCGTTTGACAGTTGTGAGGA
The DNA here is from genome assembly GCF_949786415.1 of Peromyscus eremicus. Classification (NCBI taxonomy): domain Eukaryota; kingdom Metazoa; phylum Chordata; class Mammalia; order Rodentia; family Cricetidae; genus Peromyscus; species Peromyscus eremicus. Next base: position 61,785,551 of record NC_081431.1, read on the forward strand.
GTGTTTGAAACCCTTTGGGAGAGACACATTTTCTCTCTTTCTTGTGCCCTTTCCTCTTCCAGGGGTCAGATGTCTGGGAAGTTCCCATCTTTTGGGTCCATTATTTCGACAATCTGATAGTTTGATTAAGAGACACAAGTGTCTCTTTAGAATATCTTTATTTCTGCCAGACCAGTTACACGGTGTGTGTGTGTGTGTGTGTGTGTGTGTGTGTGTGTGTGTGTGAGAGAGAGAGAGAGAGAGAGAGAGAGAGAGAGAGAGAGAGAGAGAGAGAGAGAGAGAGAGAGATTGGGCTTTACAATGATGTTCCTCAGAAAAAGCCATGTGTTGTTACGTATAACACAGGAGCGGAGTATAGAAAACATCTATTTCTGGTGTCAGTGGTACTCAAACATTTAGTGGGTTCAAACATTTAGTGGGTTCGTGGTTAGGAAAACAGAAGCAATGGCACACAGAAGCCACATTTAGCAGGACTGATGAGTCAAAAGACAGGTGGGGCAACTCACCAACAGTGCTTGAAGGGGCGTGTCTCAGGGTAGACCTGGGAATGCTGGGGAAGGCTCAGTCACAGCCTAGCTCACTTGGCTTTGAGGCTGACTTTTAGGACTGGTTTGTATCCTAAAGACACTTTAATGTGAGCATGGGTGTTGAAAGGAAAAATGTTGCTCAAGGGAAACTGTAGGATGGAGGAGATAAAGAGACAAGGCCAGAGAAAGGGGAGAGCAGGGAGTTATTTCAGAATTCATCGTTAGTTTTGATGTCAACGTGTTGAAAGTTTTTAATTAATTATTTTACTTTAGCATCTAACTTAACTCACACGCAGTTTGCCCAAAGAGTTCTTTTTTATTATGAATGACCAATTTCATCAGTTTTGGTTTGTTTGTTTGTTTGTTTGTTTGTTTTTTCAGATCATTTTACATTTAATTAAGGCAGGTTGCCTGTTTTGATTCTTTTTTTTTTTAATTTTTAAATTTTATTTCATCACCTAGGACTTTGTCAAGGATGTAAGATAAACCAGTTTGGGGGAAGTAAACGTTTCTCCTCATTTTTCCAAATGTATATATATATATATTCCTTTTCACCTGAAAATTTGCCTGTCTGTCTATACTAGCTAGCGGATTTGTATTTTGAGTCAGTTTTATGAGCTGCTTTGGGGAATGATTTTCTCAGCTTCACGCTGAGATCATCTCCTCCCACTGGATCTTGGGATTACCCTTCCATGGTTACGCAAACACCAGGGTGCTCAGTACCCTGGGTGACCAGTCTTTCGTACGTCTGCTCCAGGAATGGGGTATGTTTGTTGTTTTCTTTTATGGGGCCGTTACCTGTCATGGGATGTTCCTTTTGACACCTTCACACGTTTGGGAGTGAACAAGTGCCTCTGAAATTCCTACACTATCAGCTTGGCAATGCCAAGGTCACAGGAGAATCAGCAAAAACCACACAGACTTATGCTTAGGCCAAGTGATAATAAACCAAAGCATTTCAAAGACAAGGAAAACCAAGGCAAACACAATAAAAACCAAAATGCTTTCAAAGTTCCAAAAGTGAACAAAACCTAAGTGCCTTGGGAGATCCAAAAGCAAGCAAGCAAAAACACAAGACTAAAGCAAACGTTTAGCCCAAATGCTTTTACAGCCAACAAACTAGGTAACTTTAAGCCAGTGCTTCTCAGCCTTCCTAACGTGGAGACCCTTTAATACAGTTCCTCTTGTTGTGGTGACGCCAACATAAAGTTATTTTCATTGCTATTTCATAACTGTAATTTTGCTACTGTTAGGAATCGTACTGCAAATATCTAATGGGTAGGATATCTGATATGTGACCCCTGTGAAAGGGTTGTTTGAGCCCCAAACCCAAAGGAGTTGTGAGATGTCTATCAAATTAGGACAATTAAGTAGCTCGGAGTAAGCACAATGGACCATGGACCAAATCAAGGGAGATCTGGAGCCCTGGAAAGGACTCTCCAACAACTCACCTGAGGAAGTAACACCAGATGGCCCAAGTTCAACAGGCCCATGTGGGTATCTGGCTTCCAGTTAGGTGATTCTTTTGGTGAAAGGTTGATCATTCTCGGAGCCCCGTATCATAACACAGCACTGTAACTGTTGGTGTAAAATCCACAGCTCTTTTCTGAAAAGAGTAAGAAAGTTTCTTCTGGACTGTGGCCTGGGAACACAGATTTAGATTATTCCAAATTCCACATGGTGATGTGAAAGCCATTTCACGAACATTTTATAATTTTTACAGGAAAAAAGGAAAATCATAAATCGAGGCAAGTTTAAAATACATTGGTGGGTTCTCCAGAGAGGCAGGTACAGAGTACTGGGGGAAACTTTACTATAAGGCCAAGATGTACTCTGATGACATTCTTAGCTTTTGGGTTGGTGGAAGCTAGTGGTCTGCTAAGTTAATAGATTCCAAAAGGTGTCTATACATTAGTCACAAAATGTTAGTTCATTAGTTCAGACACAGAGGTGGGCAGGGAATCACTCTTCTGGAGGGTTAGAACTGTCCCAGGATAAGGTAACTAGCCTCTAGGCCTGCAACATCCCAGTCTCTCCCCAGTTCTGACATTCTATCAGTCAGTCCCTACAGACACAGCTTCTTTCCAGGAATTCTTTCTCACAATAGACTTATTATATACTCTCGGTGTTTCAGGCAACAATGTCAATCTCAACTTAAAATGAATCATTCTCTCCCTGTGTGCTAAGTATAGATACTGTATTTTATTTAAATACAAAATGAGTTTTGGAGTAAGTTTAATAATCACCCTTTTGGGGCTACGAAATGAATCCCAGAGAGATGAATTGACTTACAGGTATAGGGTACCCAACTCATTCTGGTTTCCTTGGGAGTGCCCATTGAAAAAATGTCTTGAGTTCAGTCTATGCCCTCAGTCTTGGGCAAACTTAGACAGCTGACAGGTGGGAACTTGTAGAGCAGAAATTTAGAATGGTTTTTCCTTCCCCCCAAACCCACTAAAAGCAGCCAAACATATTGGAACATTAAATAAGCTTATTATACTGCTCAATGATTGTGTGTGGGGAGAGGACTGTATGTTCGTGTATGTGTGCATGTGGAGTGTATATGTGTATCTGTAGGTGTATATGTGCAGGGGTGGGTGGGTAGGGGTTGTGTGTGTGTGCACGTGGAGTGTGTATGTGTATCTGTAGGTGTATGTGGAGGGGTAGAGGCTGTGTGTTTGTGTGTACGTGCATGTGGAATACGTGTGTGGGTCCTTCCTCAGGAGCCATCCATCTTGTTTTTGAGACATGGTTTCTCACTGGGACATGGAGCTTAGTGATTTGGCTAGGCTGGCGGGCCAGCAAGGCTGGGGATCTCCTGGTCTGTGCTGTGCCAGCCTTGGGACTACAGGTGTGTTCCAGCTCTTCACACAGGCTGGGGGTGTGCCAGAATACCGGTCCTCCTGTCTGTGTGACAAGCACTTTACTGGCTGAGCCATCCACAGTCCCTTGTCAGCACTTGAAGTTCAAATATTTTACTTAAACTTCCCAGATTTTATTATAATTTTACCTGAATTGTTTTGAGGGAAGAACATCCACCAATAATGTTTTCATCATACACTATTGAGAAAACTTATAAAAATTATGGAAATACATGTGTAGGGGTGCATGTTTCTCCTTCTGTTTCAATGGCTCGGTATGACACTGTCAAATTCTGTTACTATTTAAGACTTTGATATTGTTTGCCACAGACAATTTCTTGTTTGACATTGCATTAAAATGTTCTGTCCAAATCCCAGGTTCACTGTCATGGCCAGCAGGTAAGGAGCAGCAGGCACTAACAGTGAGTTGATGGAAAATGATATTTCAAGAGAAATGTCAAGTATAGAGTTGTTTTGTGGCAGAGGCGAGAGCCTTATTTTCCTTATCCTAGGCTATTCTAATTTTATCTTAAAACTCAAGAAGCATTGCCTTCTTAACTGAGTAGCCTCACCCCAAGAACACACGAACTGCTTCAAATGTGTCTCTGCTTTTTGGTGGGCCTGATTCTCTCTGCCTCAGGCCTAAGATACAAGGCCAGAGAAAGAACATACTGTTATTGGATCCACCCCAGGCACGACTGACTATGGTTGCCCTGCAGAGGGCGCTGTGGAGCCCCGGGAGCCTCTAAAAGGAGGCTGTAAGTCGGGGCTCTATCAGTTGCCCATCAGTTCTTGCCTTTCACCGGCTGTAGGGCTGTTATGAAATAATTGACTTTGGTTTTTGGCTTCAGAGCGGCGATGCATCTATTATGCTCAGTTCAGCTCTCTGATCTCAGACCAGTGCCAGATAGGTCCAGGCTCTTCTGCCCTGTGGGTGTCTACAAAATCTAGACAATTTTCCCCCAGGCATTTTGGCATGGTCACAGCTTCTGTGAAACTGTTTTCTCCTGTAGGTCTAAGGGGACCACAGAAGGAGTTGCTGTGGCTTTCTGGAAAGGGAGGGTGTCTACGCCAATTCTCTCAAACAAGTTTTGACATTTCTTCTGAAATGTCATCCTCTGTTGATTCCCTGCAAGTGTTGGCTGCTCCGGGCCTTCCCTGCTGGCAATGACTGTGGAACGGGGAAGGTGGCATAATAAAGGAGCCATGACCCTGAAGGTCGGGGGAGGCTTCTGCCGGAAGCAGCTTTTCTTAGTAAGTTGTGTGAGCATTCAGTGTGAGCACACCGCTCGCGCCCAGGGAAGGCTGTCTAGTTCCCACCCAGTGGACACCTGCTTCTGCACTATTCTTGCTGGCCTGACTGGAGAAATCAGTAGTCCTGATCTCTTTGAATTTCCACCTCTGCTCTCCAGGATCCAGGTATAAGATGAAACCTTTCGGTTTTGCCTTTGGTCTGTTCTTCGCTGTGGGTTTTCTCCTCTGGACTCCTTTGACTGGGCTCAAGACTCTGCATTTGGGAAGCTGTGTGATCACCTCAAACCTCCAGGCAATACAAAAGGAATTTTCTGAGATTCGGGATAGTGTGGTATGTAAAGGAGGGATTCAGCTTTCCTCTCTGTCTGTCTGTCTTCCCAAGGTATCCCTGATAGCGTGTTAATGAAAACAGGCCAGATGGAGAGAGACTCCAGTCCTGGACAGTGTATTTCCAAGAGATGCCTATACTGAATAGTTTAGAAATGCCTCTCATTGGACCCGAGCGGGGAAGAGATCAATGGTTTTTGATATCTAAGACCCCGGTGGCAGTCAATGACCTGTCTTTTCTTGACCCTTTTCCTGTTTAGCAAGCTGAAGATGAAAACATAGACATCCGAATCTTAACGACAACTGAGTCTCTGCAAGACACAAAGGTATGGACTTGATCTGAGGGAGCTCTGGGAGGGCAAGGCCAGCGCTTCTCCACCAGGCCTGGTCTTGTCTTCCCTTTCTCCATGAATACACTTGTCATATCTTTTTTGCAGCATTCAGATAAGTGCTGTTTGCTCCGACATTTAGTGAGACTCTATCTGGACAGGGTATTCAAGTTCTACCAGACCCCTGACCATCGCATCCTCCGAAAGACCAGCAGCCTCGCCAATTCTTTTCTTCTCATCAAGAAGGAACTCGCGATCTGTGTGAGTAAAGGTCTCGGGGACATAGCTTGAGCCACTTAGCAACCAAGCTCTTTTCCCTATTCTATTGACTGGGTAGAGAAATCGAATCTAACATTACTCAACAAAACAAAACACCAAACAAAACCAGTGTTGAACTATGTAACTATTTAGAAATACTTTGCTTTATTGAATACATGCTCCATTCAAAAAGCAGTTTTAAAAGTTTGAAGAAATATAAAATGCTGGCTGTGTGATGTTTACGATTATTATCTGGTATCCATGAAACTAGATTTCTTTTTTTTCCTGTGGTAATGCACTCTACAACCTTACTAGGTAGGGCATCTTGTGCTCAGGTGGTCAGTCAACAGGCCACTGGACTTGATCTTGGGTTGTGATGGGACCTTAGAATTGCATTCTTTCCATGGGGCTTAGGTTTGCTCTGGAGCCTCCTAGACAGGAGCTGGGGCAGGAAGTCAGTGGAGCTCACAAACTAGAAATTCCTTCAGCACTACCCCTTTCTAAAAAGACTTAGTGAGCTCCATATTGGAAACTGAAAAGCTGGCCTATTTGCTTACTTGATGGTTAGTTAAATGATCCCAAATGATGAACCATGAAAAGACTTTCCTACAGAAATGTAGGAAGTGACTATTCACAGGATTATAGGTAAAACAGATTTCTCAGCTTATGCCAAGCCAGGGCAGAAAAGTCAAATTTTAAAGTAAAATTACAACCGGGGAGATGGCTCAGTAGTTAAAGAGCACTGGGTACTCTTGCAGAGGACCTAAGTTTGGCTCCCACCAACCACATGGTAGCTTACAATGTTATGTTAACTCCAGTCCCAGATCTGACGCCCTCTTCTGGTCTCCATTGGCACTGCATGAATGTGGCACACATATACACATGCAGGCAAAATTCTATATACACTAAAAGGTAAAAATAAAACTTACCATCCTTTGGGTCTTTTTCAGCATTCCCGTATGGCATGCCATTGTGGGGAAGAAGCAATGAAGAAATACAACCAGATTCTGAGTCACTTCACAGAGGTATGTACTATTTTTGTATGGATTGTGGTAGCTGTGTTTTTGGAACTGAGACTATAGACAAGTGGGAGGTATATTCATGTTGGAAAAATCAGGTTAATAGTTCTCTATGGTCCCAGGGACCATGCCAGGTTCTAGAAGGATACTATCTCTACATGACCTACCAGTGAAGAAAGAATCTCTATCCAGAGACACCTGGATCTTCCAAGGGGCATAGATGAGAAACTATAGTTTTCCAGTATGCACACACATGCATACCTTCAAAAGCACTCACCTGCAATATCATCCATACCCATCTATGCGTTCCTCACATTGATACTTTTGCACACCTGCCAAGAAATTCTGAGTCAACTCCTCGCTGACTTCCTCCTCCTCCAGGATTCAGCCTAGGCATCACCTCCAGGAAGGTAGCAGATGCTTCTCCCAGAGTTGTCTACCTCTTGCCATGATGTGGGGACTCCTATCATTTATTCATCATCCTGCATTTCAGTTGCTATTCCTGCCCATCTCCTTTCCCCAACCAAGAATTCCTTATGGTCAAGGATTGTCCATTCACTTCTGAACTGGTCCAGTGCTTGACATGTCAGTATTTTTTAGATCTAAGTATACATAGTAGGGAACACACACAGATGACACCACACAGACACGCAGAGAGACATACACATATATGTACAATTCTTGAGGAAAACAGCCTTATTTTCATCCATGTGAGTCAAGTTCTCTCTGGGCCTCCATTGCCTGTGCAGTAAGTCCAGGGTAGTGGACTCAGTAGTTTTCCTACTGGATAGTTGAGATGCTGTCACCTCTTTACACCTCTTCACTTGAAAAGAATGCTCTTGTCAGTATCTTGGCTGAGCTGACAACAGGAGGGAAGACTGTCCCCGGGCAGATGTCTCTGATCCCATGCATCTATTCTTCTTTCAGCTTGAACTTCAGGCAGCGGCAGTAAAGGCGCTGGGGGAACTCGGCATTCTCCTGAGGTGGATGGAGGAGATGATGTAGATGAAAGTGACAAGGCTGCTGAGAACACTCCTGCCCAAGAGTCCCAGTCCTCAGCACCGCAAAGACATGGCCCCAGAGGCCACTGAGAACATTGCTACCCAAGAGTGTCTGTCCTTAGTACCATGAAGACATGACCTCAAACCACCACCTCTTTGTCATATAATTTAGTGCTGGTCACAGTGTATATTATTTATGTATTATTGATTTCCTTATGTGGGTGTCTTTGTGTGTCCCCAGTATTACCTTACACTGTTAATTTTGTATAATTTTCTGTAATGTCTTTTCTAATGAGAGCTATATTTATTCATTAATATATGTATTTATTTTCTACTGTACTTCTATTTATTTTATATTTAAACACAAGACCTTAAAAAGATTATATTTATAACCTGTCAAGAACAGGTGATGTATTTTCATATAATAAATAAATAAACAAGCCCTTTAAATTCCAGAAGAGTGGCTACAGGAGTTAGTGTTTAATTAAGGGCATACTTACCACTGAAGTCCAATGTGACATGTGAGCCAATGGCTTCTTGGTATGAATTTTGGAAGAATATACCAGATAGGACAGATTTAGGTGTCTTATAATTACTGAACATTCCAACCCAACTTTCCAGTCTCGTATATATCTTCTGGCTCTGAAGTCCTTGGCCCATATGTATTTCTACAAATAAAGTTTTCTTTATGTAATATTTGCCTGAAGTTGAAAGTACTCCTAGAAAGGAACACTGTTGAGGGTGAGCTTGAATCTCAGTTTCATGCAGGATCCTCTGGCTCTCTGGGAAGGAAGAAGTGTGAGAATCTGGGCTTCCTACTCTTTGATCCATCTCCAGCTCCATGTCTTAATTCACTGCCACCTCCAATCCTGTGATTGACCTCAGTGAATGACAGGCGGAGTGAGGGGCTTGAGCCTTCCTGGTCTCGGCTCACTGGCTCTGAGCACTGTTTTCTGGGCACCTCTGTTTTCTTTCTTAACTAGGTTCGTTACACTCTTGTACCAGGCACTTTAACTGTGGCACTGATTGCAGTGGGCACAGGTTCTATGGTATTGCTCCAGAGTCCTCCCACAGAAGGGTGTGAGCCATCTCCCGAGGCCCTCCCATTTGGATTTTCTCCAGTCATGCAGGCTAATTTGTTGCTGGATCAAGTCTTTGTCTTTCTGTCTTTGTTTAACCAAAATGTTTTTTTTTCCAGGTGCTCTTTCCTGGTCCCAGGAGCTGGCTTCTGACCTGGCATGGTCCCGTCTTCCTTTCCTCTCCATCAGAACAGTGTCCCCTAGCCTTGTACTGTTCAGCTTCCCCGGTCAGCTTGGCTCCTTTACCATTGCCTCTTTTTATTGCCCCAAATTTCTGCTTTGACAGACATTTAAGAATTAAAATTTTTAATATAAGTAACTGTAGGTGTAATTCTGAATGGTTTTATTAAATAAGAAACATAGAGCCAAATGCAGAGTTAAAAGCCCAAGAGGTCAGAGCAGCAGCCAAGAGCTAAGACCAAGACCGTCTTCCTACCCCTCGCTGTCCCTGTCATCCTTCCCCTCAGAGAGAGACCTACTTCCTGTGTGTCTGTCTTTTTATTGACTTTCTGTTCTGTCTTCTCATTGGTTGTAAACCCAACCACATGACCTCCTGGTCACTGCCTGTCTATACAGACCTCCAGGTCCCTATGGTTGGTATTGAGATTAAAGGCGTGTGTCTCCATGCTGGTGGTGTCCTTGAACACACAGAGATCTGCCTGTCATGTAATCAGGATTAAGGGCATGTGCTACCACTGCCAGACTTCTGCTATGGCTTGCTATTAGCTCTGACCCCCAGGCACTTTTATTTATTAACATACAAATAAAATCACATTTCAGCACAAATAAAATATCACCATAAGTAGTAACTACCCAATAGAGAAAATGAAGAAGAAAATTAAAATCACCCTTCTCACAACCATAGAAAACAATTTTTAAATATTCAGTCTCTCTTACTCTCCATCCCTGCCCCCTCTTCCTCTTCTTCCCTTTCTTGATTGAGTTTAAACCAAGACTAAATCCTCGTTCTCGAGGGACCCACCATCTTCTTTACCAGGTTCTTCGCGTGGTTGTGCTTGACTTACATGGTACAAATGAGAAATTCAGCAATGGGTAATCCAACCACACTAGGGCTTGAGGGAGAACTCTGGGAAGGTGGGTTCCTGGAGGACATTTACTAACGAAGGGTCCACAGTGGTTCTCTACAGCTGCAACCGAATCAGTGCCCCCGTCCTCATTCTCAGTTCTTCTTTCTGCTGTTTCAGAGGAGAGCAGCCATGGTCTGAAAATATTGGGTTGCAAATTCTAAAAGCAAATGATCTGTAACTTTAAAATGACTTTTATTATAATGTGTTGAGACTGCTGCTAGTCTTTTATGGTGCTTAATTTATACATTAAGCTTTATCATGGGGGGGTATGTGTGGGTATGTATGTATGTATGTATGTATAGAGGAAAATGTAATGTCAAGTCTTCTGTGTCTGAGGGTTTTGTACATGCAGATTCAACCAGTTGTGGATAAAATTTTTTTTTGAAAAAAAAATCACATCTGTATTGAACCTGCATAGACTTTTTTCATCTTCATTTTTTTTAATAGTACAGTCTCCCAGCTATGCACATTGTTTTTATATCATATTAAATATTACAAGTAACTAAAGATGGCTAAGGTCCACAGGAGAATGTGCAGGTTGTGTGTAAGTACTATGCCATTTTATATAAGGGAGTTGAACATCCATGGAGTTGAAGATCCTTGGGGAGAGAGGGCAGCCTGGAAAACAGTCTCCCATGAAAACTGAAGTGCTGTATAAAGGTCATAATAGCCGGGTGGTGGTGGCGCACGCCTTTAATCCCAGCACTCGGGAGGCAGAGCCAGGCGGATTCCTGTGAGTTCAAGGCCAGCCTGGTCTACAGAGTGAGTTCTAGGACAGGCTCCAAAACTACACAGAGAAACCCTGTCTCGAAAAAACAAAAACAAAAACAAACAAACAAACAAAAAGGTCATAGTAATTGTAGCTTCAGTCATCCAACAGAGGGCTTAGAATGTGTTCCCCAAGAATAGAGGGAGGGGGCTACTCTGACTAAAATGGGTGTTGTCATTAAGTACTTATGACATGGGAGGCGCTGTATTGGGAACTTCACATACACTGTGTTACTTACCCCTTAGAGTAGGCCGGTGAGGAAGGCAGTCTCATTACCATCTACAAGTGAAGATACCTCCAGAGACGCTCACAGGCGGCAGAACCAACGCTTGTATGGGCAGCCTGATTCCTGCAGCCCAAGTTCACACGGCCTTGTGATGGGGGTAAAGTACGGCTGCAGGGAGGAGGTAGAGAACCGCCTCGCTTGGGCAGACGGACGGAACGACAGGACTTAGATAGCCCTTGACCAAATGGTGGCTCTTGGCACTCAGAAAGTGCTGAAGGCTCAGTTCACAAAGTGTGGAACTGCCCATTGATTTCCTGATGAAACGTATCTCTACAACATCTGTGCCGAATTTCAGTCTCCTCTACCTCTAAATGCGCCTCCTCAACAAACAGAATCAAAGTGGGTTTCCCTGTAGATCGCAGGAGGAAGATGCTTAACTCAGAATCCCCTACCAGCTCTGGTTACATTAGCTGCTAGACTGTGGACGAACCACATCCCCTCTCTGTTTTAGTCTCTGGTGAGAAATTGATATACAAATGGCAGGCAGACCATACATAAAAAACAGAACTCAGAACCATAGTCTGCAGCAGCCACCTCAGGAAACCAGCTCAGTGTCTACAATCCCCAGCCTGAGGAGCCAGCCTACTGTTAACTTTTAGTCAGATTTGCTGCTATCTAGATTGCTTGCCCTCTCCATCAACAAGTTCAGGAAACAATGGCTCTTGTAAGCAATTGACTCCAAATGCCCAATTTACTAATAACTGACCAAGAAATCCCAGTACACAATCCCTAATCAACCTCACAGGATGCCCTAGTTAGGCCTAGATCCCTATAATAGCTTCCCCGGGCCAACACCTCAAACCAGAGTGCATCTGATGGTGTCCATTTTGTCCACAACAAACCTCCCCACACCTCTGCCCCCTCTGGAGTCTCTGCTAAAACTCAGGTGATGGGAGCAAGCTCTCCCTGTCTTCACCTGGTAGTTCGCTTTCCTGTTGTTAGAAATATTTCTACCTTGCTTTCTTAAAGTGAAAGTAGTAATATAAATGGTTCTGGATTTGTTTCCAGACACTGGATTCTACCATGTCTCAGGGCATCAGAAGAGTCTGCTGCCATCGCTCCCTTTCATAGCCCGAAGGAACCTGTCTGGTTCAGCACCTGAAGTGAGTGTATATGATCAGGCAGGTCAAATGGATGGCCCGTTCTCTGGATGCCCGGAAGCCTGGACTAGTTTTCCCTCTGGTGAGAGATGGGCTCTTTTTCAGAAAGCATGGTATCCCACGCCTAGGAATGAGGGCCAGAGATTGGAGACACGAACAATAGAAAGGACCTGCTCTGTGCTTTGTTTCCACCCTGACTTTGGGGCAGCCCAAATCCTCTATTTTCAGAGTCAGGCCTTTCTGGCATAATTCGCTCTGACTTGTGTGTGTCCTTCTCCATGTAGACGGACAAGATTTTCATTTCCTCACTGGAACCTTCAGTTCCTAGAGAGACAGACTGTGTGTTTTCTCCTCAGGCGTTGAATCTTCCCCACTCCACCCACCTTAGCATACCTCAATCCTGTACTGTCAACAACCATTGAGCCCAAAGGTAAGAGAGGGGACAGGGTTTGAATAAAAAATTAAGATGTCAAAAAGAAACCCAAATTCAACGATGTTTTGTTTGTGGACTAGCTTGGTCTCCACTAGAAAGCCCACTTTGCTCGGCAGACAGGGTTTCGCTCATGGCAGGCTGCACAGAGAAGAGCCTGGTGACAGCCGCTCCCTGTTTCACTGGAAGGCCAGGAGAGTGCAGGCGGCACACTCACCCCAACTCTCATGGTAGCAGTGAGTCAACACTTAACGGGAAAAGGAAGAGGCGGCGCTCAGGGGTCAGGAGGCCATGAGTCAGGAGAGCCCTAATACCCCTCAGAGTGTGTTCTCTGTCTTACTAAACATTAGAACTCATCGCAGAGAACGTGCAGATCAGTTCAGATAGCACTTGAGTTTCAGCGAGGGAAAGTGACTTGTCCAGGGTTGCACAGTAAGTTGTGGCAGAGCTGGTGCTAAAAATTAAAGTCCTTCTGCTTCCAGTAAACTTAACCGCAGCTCATTTAAGAATGAATTAAAGTCATCTAGAGTGGAAACAAAGATTCTCTGCATTTGTAGAGGACATTCTTATCTAGGTTGAACTGGCCAATGAAATCCGTCAAAAGTCCTTAGTGTAAGAAGTCTTAGGAAGATGGCTGAACATAAAAAGCACATACACAACCCAACTATATTTTCCCATTTCAACAACACATTAATGAAACCTGAAACTTAAAAAAATTACTAATTACAATAATACAAAAACTTGAAATAGTTGAAGATAAGTGAGATTTGAAAGAACAGGGCTAGAGCGACGGCTCAGTGGTTAAGAATACATGCTGCTCTTGCCTAGCACCGGGTTCAATTTCCGGAGTGTGAGTTGGGTGGGTGGCTCATGAGTGCCTGTAACTGTTGCTGGAGAGCTTCTCTCCAGGTCCCACCAAGCCCCACAGTCCCACAACCCACATATAAAATAATCACTCAGACGTTTATATTACTTACAAACTGTATGGCCGTGGCAGGCTTCTTGCTAACTGTTCTTATATCTTAAATTAACCCATTTCTATAAATCTATACCTTGCCACATGGCTCGTGGCTTACTGGCATCTTTACATGGTGCTTGTCCTGGCGGTGGCTGGCAGTGTCTCTCCCTCCTTCTTCCTGTTCCCTCTATTCTCCTCTCTGTTAGTCCCGCCTATACTTCCTGCCTGGCCACTGGCCAATCAGTGTTTTATTTATATAGAGTGATATCCACAGCACTTCCCCTTTTCTTCTTTTTCAAAAAGGAATGTTTTAACTTTAACATAGTAAAATTACATATAACAAAACAATTATCAAGCAAGAATTACAGTTACAATATTAAAGAAGATAGCCTATCTATCTTACATTTGTGAGTTTAAGGTTTTATATCTAACTTATCTTTTATCATAACTAATAAAAATTGTAAGTATCTAGTGTTCAACCACATCAAAGACCTCAGAAGGATATAATACTACCTGAGAAATGGGAGAAGGATGCAAGCAACTTTCGGGAGTCTTGCAGGGTAGAAAGAGCCAGCTGACAGCCTGGACAGTCATCCAAAGTTCTCTTGTAAAGTTGAGGCATCTGTCTTCAGCCCACAGGCCTAGAGTCTCTCAGTTACTTTTCTCTGTGTTCTGTAGAATGTCTGGCAGTTTCCTCTGCAAAGCAAGAATCTGAAGGACCATTTTGTCAAGTAAAGTTCAGTGGTCACCGTCCTATGGGACCTGCATGTACAGTTGATCAAGCAGTCCAGGCAAGAACAGTTTCTTGCCCAAATGGCTATTTTTGCCAAGGTGAAGATAAACTCCATATGGAGTGTCTTCGATGCCCATCCTCTTCTCTGAAGTAATCGGTGCTGCCAGGAGCAGACATGTCTCACTGTCCAGAAAGTCTAAATTTTTAAAATATTTTAAATGCCATATTCTGTAGGTCTTTGAAGTATTTGAAGATTACCTATCTATCTGAAATATATCTATGTATACCTAGAAGACTTAACTAACATGGCTACAAATACAATTATCATAGATGACTAATTATTAATCTATTTCTTAATTAACCATTACAATTTTAAATGAGTTATATAAACATAATACCTCAAACAAGAGTAGAAATATACACACAGTATAACAAAATCAACTTTAAGTTTGTATCAATAAACTAAAATCTATACCAATGTAAAACATTTTAAACAAGTTGTTGCTCTTTAAAAGTATGTTCACTAATCTACCCTTTTATCTTATCATCTCTATATCCTATATATCTATATCATATCCCTTTTTCTTTTTAGAAAGAGATCACATTTATAATCAACCTGTTTTAAATAAAAATATTAGTTTTTCTCTGTCCCACACCAGAGGGCTCTTCTGATTTGGGACACAAGAATCTCTTAACTTTTTTATTTTAGCAATATGCCTGGGTTTAGAGAGGGAGTGAGCTGATTCCATCTCCAAAGCCAGCTTGGTATATTTGGGAATTTGGGCATAGCTTTTCTTACTACTTCCTGCTGGAAGGGGGTGCTGTATCTTATGGGGACACAAAGAAAATTTTAGGATCATGGAGTAGTCCATGAGCGTGTATCGTCTGAGCCAGTTGCCTTGAAACGGTTCTAGATGTTGGATCTTCTGGGCCATGTGGTCATCGGAGACCTTTCAGCTGTTCTTGGCTGGTCAAACCTGATGTATTTTAATCTAGAACAAATCCATAGCCTCTGGCTTTCTGTGGAAACAAAAGCAGAGACTCTTTTCCAAAGTAACATATCCTTATATCCAAAATTTGAAATCAAGGTACCTTTAAAATTTACATTTTGGCATAACTCAACAGGTTTTACAATCAAATGTTTTTCTTCAGTTACAAATATCAAAGAGAACCTAATCCAGATTCTCTGTGTGATAGCCATCTTTACATGGCTTATTACCTTTATTGTTTCTTTAAAGACTTTATTTTTAAAAACTATTTGTTTATATAACTGTATATATTCCTTTTTATCTCTCTTTGAAGCCTATGTACATTTTTACATACATTGTAAACTATTCCATCTGAATCAGTCTTATTGTGAACCTATCGCTTTAAACTGCAGCATTCTAAGCACTGTCGCTGCTGGCTCCGCCCACATCAGCTTCCCAACATGGTGGTGGTACATTTTCTGCCAGCTTTGGGAGCCATCAAGTCTCAGAAATAGTGGGTCTATGCTTCTATCAAAGTAGCGTGTAGCCCAGAAACCTCTCTCTCTCTCTTTTTAATACTAGTAAAGACTAAATCTACCACACAGCGTAATGTGCTGCTGGCAGACGCCTCATTCCCACCATATTGCCGGTCAAATGCCAGGAACCCGCCAGTAGTTGAAACTCACGTTTTGTGGCGTCGTATGAGACATGAAGCAGGAACCTGATTTTGGCTCTGTTTAGAATTGGTTATTAAATATTCTCAGGTTTAAGGTGGAAACTGGAGCCATGGGTGCCATTTGTTGCTGGAGAGCTTCTCTCCAGGTCCCACCAAGCCCCACAGTCCCACAACCCACATATAAAATAATCACTCAGACACTTATATTACTTATAAACTGTATGGCCGTGGCAGGCTTCTTGCTAACTGTTCTTATATCTTAAATTAACCCATTTCTATAAATCTATACCTTGCCACATGGCTCGTGGCTTACTGGCATCTTTACGTGGTGCTTGTCCTGGCAGTGGCTGGCAGTGTCTCTCCCTCCTTCTTCCTGTTCCCTCTATTCTCCTCTCTGTTAGTCCCGCCTATACTTCCTGCCTGGCCACTGGCCAATCAGTGTTTATTTATACAGAGCGATATCCACAGCATGTAACTCTAGCATGAGGGTGTCTGCTGCCCTCTTCTGCCCTCTTTGGGCACTGCACTCAGGGTTGTACAAATTCACACACACACACACACACACACACACACACACACACACAATTAAATTAAAATTAAAATAATGGGGCTGGAGAGAAAGCTCAGTGGTTTAGAGTGTGTACTACTCTTGTAGAGGACCTGGGATTAGTTCCCAGCACCCACATAGGAGCTAACAACCACCTGCAACCCCAATTCCAAGGGATCTGATGCCTTCTTCTGGCCCTCAAGGGCTCCTGCACACATGTGGTACACATAAACTCACACAGGCAAACATATGCACATAAAATAAATAAATAAATAAATCTTTAAAAAACTTTTAAGTTCGAAGGATCTATTTTTTTTCATCTTTCTATGTGTGGTATATATGCATGTGAGTGTGCATGTCTGGGGGTGTGTTTGCATGTGTGTGGAGACCCCAGGCTGATGCTGGGAATCTTCCTTATTTGCTCTTCACCTTGTTCTTTTAGGCAGGGTCTCTCAGTTAAACTGGAACTTGCTGGTATGGTGGCTTGTCTCACTAGCCAGCTTGCTCTGGGGATCCCATGTCTACCTTTCCAGGCTGGAATTATAGATGGGAAGCCACACCCACCAGGCATTTTGTGGGTTCTGGGGATCTGAACTCCAGTCTTCAAGCTTTTATGGCAAATGCTTCAGCTGCTGAGCTCTCTTTCAAGCACTAAAAATTGCACTGAAATCTGTAAACAATTATGGGGAAGAAACGGAAATGCAAAATAATGGAGAACTATGCCATATTCGTGAGTGAAAGACTCAATATCATTAAGATGTCAAAAATTCCCAGGTTGACTTATACACTTCAATATATTTGTAACGGTAACGCCCGCGTTACTGTCACCCGTTCACCATGTCCGAGCGAGGGGCTGCGGATAAAAAATAGAGACAAGAAACAGCGAGTCATTCGCCATGGCTGTAAGCCGGGTGCCAGCCGAATGCCGTTTATTGAAAGAGGGAGGAAACCTTAAATACAGGCTTACAGCACAATGGCGGATCCCCGGAGGGCAGAAGTTTGCTACTGAATGTTCTACATTCTTGCATCTAAGCTGTTAACGCCCAATATGCAGGATACACAAACAAGGAACTTCCCTAAAGCATTCAGGAGGGTGGATACCGGCAGGGAATTAGAATAGGGAGGACATCTGGTCAAGGTCGGCAAGCAGGCAACGGCTTTACTCAATATGGGAGGAGACCAGGGCCCTACAGGTCCCCCCTTTTTACTAAAAAATGAGCTTCTGACTTAGGTTGCGTGGGACGTCAGCAGGTCACCTTACCCGTCATGGAGACACCTGCCCAGGCCCCGCAAGTGCTCTGTCTTAGGTTGGTGAGCGCCCCCCAAGCATTACCCGTCTCTGAATACTCATTATCATACAGGCTCAACCACGTGAGCTGTAGAGTAAACTGTTGCCAAAGATCTCAAAGTGGCGCTGGGCTTGCAATCTGTGCGACCCAGAAAAGACCAACAGTAGTCCTAACCCACCCATAGCCAGGAGGCTAAAGGCGATTGAGCCACTCCCTTCTTAAACGAGCCTTACTGCAAATTGGAGTCCTTGTAAGGTGGTATCCCATAAACAAATGGAACTTGAGTTTAAATAATTTTTGCAACTTTCAAAGCCAATTTAAATGTATATAACTGTTGAATTAAATTTATCATGCCCAATAGAATGAAAGATTAACTAACTGTGGTAGCTACTTTTGCTGCCAGGGTCTCCATTGTGCTAGCTGTAGAACCCAATTATGAAATAGCCATCCCAGAAATAGTAGCAGCAGTGGCCACCACCGCTATAACAGCAACAATGGCAACAGCGATGTCAGAGTCTTCTGGAGCATGTGAGCATCATCTGTATCTAACTGCCCCAGTCCACTGGCATGAACGCAGCTCCAGGAACACGAGCCACCAAGGCCCATTTTTCTTCATCCCAGCACTACTTAGGCTGGCAGGTCTGCAAAAGAACAACTAAGAACCATAAAGAAAACAAAAACAAAAACAGCAAACAAGGAGCAGAACTAATGGTCTCATAAATGGCTACATTCAGGCTCACAAATTTTAAGGTGTCTACAAAAGAGGCTAGATGAATTTCAGGAGGCCAATAAATGTTGCACAGAGCCATTCCTGAAAAGTAGGTACTACACCAGCTTGAAGAGGGTAGCAAAATGTGAAAAGGCTTAGCTGGCATGCTACTGTTAACAAATGAAGGTCATTGACCTTCAGAGTTATTCTTAATCTCCAAGGTGTGACACATTCTCAACATTTTTTAAAAAAGTTACCATACATTACCTTCTGAAGAATCCAACCACATGGCTACACTTCCTAGGCTTACAATAATGTTTGCCAAGGCTGGCCGTATTGGGCTCTCAATCCCCATTGGCATCAGAAGGGGAGAGTTTTTTACGAAGGCCCAATAGGTCTCTGCCATGTCAGGATTCAGCAGCAGCCACAGGGCGCACACAGCGCTCAGGAACCCAAAGAGGAACTTCATTGTCCTGTGGAAAGACACAAACAGATGCCCGGGCCCACACCAACACCGGATCGGGTCCCCTCTAAGTGCCAGTAGAAAGATCCTTCCATCGCACCAGAGGATGATTTGCAACAGGAGCCCTCCAGTGCTTATCTGCAGTGGATACTCCAGCAGAATCCACCAATAAAAAATTTAAATATATAAAACAAGGGAAAGAGTAGAATGTGGAGAGGAGAGATGAGCCCCTAGCTCCCCCCTTTTTTACTTTAGAAATATATGTTTTTAAGGTACGATGGCAGCGTTCTACTATAGCCTGTCCTTGAGGATTATAAGTAATACCAGTCTTATTAACAATAGAAAAGTCTTGGCAGAATTTTGAAAATCCCGTACTGCTGTAGGCGGGACCATTATCAGTCTTTATGCATTTTGGCACTCCCATGTAAGCAAAAGCATTAAGGCAATGATTCTTTACATCCTTAATCTTTTCCCCTGAATGAGCAGAAGCAAAAATTAGAGAAGAATATGTATCAATAGACACATGGATATATTGTAATTTTCCAAAGGAAGGCACGTGCGTGACGTCCATCTGCCACACATGGTTAGGTAAAAGTCCTCGGGGATTAACTCCCAAATGAGGAACAGGTAAAAATTCAACACAAATAGGACATGATTTAACTATCTGGATGGCTTGTTCCCGGGTTATGCCTGTATGATGACGAAGAGATCCAGCATTAAGATGATAACGTTGATGCAACTGAGTAGCCTTATCAAAGGCAGAACAAACTAATGTGACAGCCATACGAGTAATGGCGTCAGCCCTCTGATTACCTTCACTTAGAGGTCCAGGCAATTGAGTGTGAGCTCTAATATGGCCCACATAAAGGTTATGTGAGCGGGACCATATGAGTCCTTGCACTTGCAATAAATATTCATGAATGGGAGAAATGGATGGTATGTAGGCTGTTGTCTCCAAAGGCATAATGGCATGTGCCACATATTGACTATCAGTATAAATATTTACACTCTCATCAGAAAACATCTGTAAAGCAAGCAACAGTCCCTGTACCTCCACCATCTGGGCAGAAGTGCCCTGAACTTTCATTCTCTTCACTATGTTACCAGAAATTACCACAGCAAAACCATGTGAAGTGCCATCAGTAAATACCACACGGGCCTGAGGAATAGGAGTCATCTGTACTATCTTGGGAAATATAACAGGATGCAATTTAAAAAAATTTACACACATCATTGGAGGGGTAGTGAGTATCAAACCGACTCTGCATGGAGCATGTCAATATGGCCCAATCATTATCATTAGCTTGCAACCATGCTGTTTGAGACTGGGTGTATGGGGTCACCACAATATCTGGCTCCTTACCAAAAGTTTGAACACTGATCTTGATTCCCTTAAATATAATCTGAGCAATAGCCTGTGGATAAGGAGTAATGGTTTTTGCTGGAGAAGCTGGGGAATGTACCCATAGAATAGAACCTGTTTGCCAAAACGCTCCAGTAGGTGAATGAGAAAAACAAAATATTCATGACCTAAATAATGATAGGGAAAAGATACCTGTACCTTTTCTGGGGCAATCTGTAAATTAGCCAGGCTAAAAACCTCTTGTAATTTAGAAAAGGCATCAAAAACAAGTTTTTTATCTTTAGCAGCCAATAAAATATCATCCATATGAGTCAATCACAATTAAATGCCAATGTTTAGGAATTGCCATGGGGCAGGCAAACCAGGCTGTGTTGCTCCCATGAGAAGCATGGTATTATTTACAGCTCTAAGATCTTGTAATAGCCGCCATTTTCCTGACTTCTTGTAGAGGCCAGTTGGGATCTCAGGATTCTTGTGAATTTATAGATATGTCCAGCACCAGAATCCAGTAATCTTTTAATCTCAATCCCATATAATTTTATTTTTAATTTAGGCTGTTTATCATTGATAACTGTTTGTCAAAACACCTTTTTCCTATACTTTCAAAGCCTCCAGTTCTACATATAGGTGCCATTTTGCAATTAAAATATGAAAGCAATATTAATCGAGCAATTTTATCACCAGCTTCTATTTTCATGGTCCTTTTTACATATACCAATTATAAAAGCATTAAATACAGTCTCTACAGGATTAAGAGGTAACTTTAGGTAATACTTCTGAGTATTTTTATAAAATCTTAAAAAGAGGATCCTTTTTTATAGATTCCAAGTAACATTAATGTAAATTGCCAAATATTAACAATGTGGACCAAACAATTTACCTGTATTTTATTTACTGGAAAAATAATTTTGTAACCTCTTTATCAGTAAGAGATTATTATTTATGGGTTTATCTTAGCAACATTATTTAATAAGTTAACAACCCAATCCATTTCAGGTGTTATACTTCTATAGAATTCTAGAAAGCAACTTAAAGAGCAGAGCCAAATTTTCAGTAATGATCAACAGACAAGAGCATACCTAATATATAGTTCACAATTATGAATTCTGTTCCTTAGTTTATTTACCATGAGAATCCAAACATTTATTAAGACAATCAAAAGAACAGAACATCCTTTATACAATGAATAATTAATATCCCTGGAAATTCAACAGCATTGACTTAGCATTCCATGTCTGACCGAAACCATTTTTCACCAGAAGTTGGGCCCGTTTAAACTTTTAGTGCTTGTTTGCCTGCCCGCGAGTCTGTTCCCCTCATCAGCCTTGTGGCTAATGAAAGATTTACAACACGCCCCCACGGTCAGGCGTGTTCGCATATGCCTGGCGGACACTTCCGCCTAGCCAGGCCCAGGTCAGGATAGCCATTTCCGGGTCAGGGCATCTCGCGGGACCGAGATGCGTGACGTTTCACTGGCCACGTAAGCGTGCAACGTGGCCATGTGATCTACGCGCTTGTGTGTAGTAGTGACGCTGATCTGTCCACGCCCAGCCTTTAAAAAATCAGGCGCCATGCTCCTGGTTCCTTCTTCTCCACACACGTGTTTCCCGCAGGCCTGTTCACTCTCTGTCCCTTTACCTTTAATGAAACTCTTTGTTAGCGGATTCTGTCGTGTTTCGTGGCATTTCCTTGCTGGGTAAGAACACAACGCAGCCAAAAAACTAACAGCTAAGCCTCCCACCTGCTGCTCCGGGCTATCTCACACACATCTTTACTGCCATGCTGGTCGCATGCCCCGCACAAGCGCACTCACGTTTAAACTTTCTCTTACTTCCATGAAGGGACTACCTAATGAGTTATTCCCACCATAAGGGAAAAACAGAAAAACATTTCCCATGAAGGGATCCTAAATATTGAATTATTCCCACTCTGAGGGAGAAATAAAAAGCATTTGAACCAAAATAAGCAAACAGACAGCAGAACTTCTAACCTCTGGGCTCTCTTGCTGTTCAGCCAGCAGCAATGAGGCCTACCTGCCGACTCTTTGTAATTCAGATGCTGCACTGCAGAAAGAGCTCAGAGTTTCAGCTATCCTGAAAATTCTACAATTGGAAGAAGTCTTTTCTTCCTCCATTACCACTGGGAAGAGGCTTTTCTCTTTTGTTCATCCTTCTTCTACAGGGCCCCAATCTTTAGGCCTAGTTTCAAAATTTTTCCCCTTTTTACCGGGAAAATCTTTTTTTCTTGATTAAAATTTTTCTCCCTTTTCTAAGGGGAAATTTCCTTTCCTTCCCTCTTCTCTATTGGGAAGATTTCCTTTTTTATTTAAAATCTTTAGCTGTCTTGCCCTTTCTTAACTTCGGTGCCTTCCTGCTTCAACAGTCCAATTATTTGTTCCTCGAGGAGCGACTGTGAGCTAGCTGCACCCATTTCAATACAATTCACCCGTACCTTTTTTCTTTAAAATGCTGGCCAGCCTTGTGGGGTGTCCGTCAGCTCGTCCCTTCTTTCTCAGATCTCGGTAACGTCTTGGTAGAATCTCGGTGGAACCTCCATTTGTAACGGTAACGCCCGCGTTACTGTCACCCGTTCACCATGTCCGAGCGAGGGGCTGCGGATAAAAAATAGAGACAAGAAACAGCGAGTCATTCGCCACGGCTGTAAGCCGGGTGCCAGCCGAATGCCGTTTATTGAAAGAGGGAGGAAACCTTAAATACAGGCTTACAGCACAATGGCGGATCCCCGGAGGGCAGAAGTTTGCTACTGAATGTTCTACATTCTTGCATCTAAGCTGTTAACGCCCAATATGCAGGATACACAAACAAGGAACTTCCCTAAAGCATTCAGGAGGGTGGATACCGGCAGGGAATTAGAATAGGGAGGACATCTGGTCAAGGTCGGCAAGCAGGCAACGGCTTTACTCAATATGGGAGGAGACCAGGGCCCTACAATATTTACCGTAAAAATTCTTGAAGTCTCCTTTAGATAGAATGAAAAAATCAGCCAGGCAGTGGTGGCACACACCTTTAGTCCCAGCACTTGGGAGGCAGAGACAGGAGGATCTCTGTGAGTTCGAGGCCAGCCTGGGCTACAAGCAAGTTCTAGGACATCTTGAGCTGCACAGAGAAACCCTGTCTCAAAAAACAAAAACACAAATAAACAACAGAAAACTTGCTATGAAACAAAACAGAACACATCATAATTGTATGAAATATTGGAATTTGAAAAAGGAGAAAATGATATGATTAATACTCTCTGACCTCTAACTTATACAAAATGCTAACAAATGAGACAATGTGAAACTAGTGAGAGGCTAGACAGACAGAGCATGAGGACAGACTAGAAAGTCAGGGAAAGGCCTGTACATGGACAGACAATTAATTTTCAACAAATATATGGAGGCATAGAACAGCCATCTTAAGAAATGGTGCTATAATAATGGTGGCATAGGCCTTTAATCCCAGTATTTGAGGCAAGAGGTTAACCAGTTCAACCTAACCTGAGCTAGGGCACGAGACCCTGTTTTTTAAAAAATAGATAGATGATAGATAGGCAGATAGCTAGCTAGCTAGCTGGCTGGCTAGATAGGTAGATAGATAGGTAGATAAACAGGCAGATAGATAGGTAGATAGACAGATAGGTAGATAGGTAGATGGATAGATAGTCTATCCCAAGTGTTTAGAGGCTGTGGAAGAGCAGAAATGACCCTATTGCTATAGGGGTGTAAAGGGGACAACTGATTATCCATACAGAAAAAAACTTAGATTTCTATTTCATTCATTAAAGCTTCAGTCACAGTGGACTATAGCTCTAAGTGTACAACCTATAACTGTAAACCTTGTTAAATGAAACGTGGGCGTTTTGAAAACCTTTGTGGACTTTGAATTACTTAGATATTCTTAGATATGACAGCTAAAGCATAAGCCAGGAAAGAACACATCTGTAACCTGGATGGCATCAAAGGTTTTCTTAAAAGGGATGCTCATTAAGAGCCATCATAAGAAATGAAAAGAAAATCCATTGTCCAGAGAGCATATTTGAAAGCACCTCTATCTGAAAGCACTTACGTCCTAGAAATACAGAATAGCTAAAAGTCGATGATAAGAAAACAGTGCAATAAAAATTAGGTGAAAGATTTGAACAAAACCCAAAAGAGATAGATAGATGCCAGAAGGGCGCACGCAAGAGGCGCTGGCCATTGTTTCCATTTGCGTAAATGCAAAGTTAAACCACGGTGAGACCGCGGAGACGTCACTCCCATAAAACAGAGTTAAAGAGATTGTCTAAACTGGGTACAGTGCCATAGGCCTGCAATCCCAGCATCTGAAGGTTGAGGTAAGAGGGCAGCCAGGCCACCCTAGCATGAGCTACAGTGTGAGACCCTGTGTAAGAGAGACTGAAGGAAGGGAGGGAGGGAGGGAGCAAGCAAGGAAGAATATTCAAGTATATCAAATTTATTAAGTACGTAGCAAGCAAAAGTAAAAGTACAGTTAACAAATAGCAGATAGAAAGAAGCAATAGACAAGGAAACACCATCCAATTCATGGCTTACAGCATTCAGCAGAGAAACTGGAGTAGCCCAAGTGAGAGGGCTGACAAAAGGTCCAGAACCTGGAGGAGAGTCTGAGAGTCCTTGCAAATAGAGTCCTGGGTAGGGTCCTCTCTGGCTTCCTGCTTCCAGCTCCCCCTGTGGGGCATTTTATATCGTGGGACAAACCTTAGTAACCCCTGCTGGCAGTGTTTACCTTTGAGCAGTTCTCAGGGACACAGTGTTTTCACCCTGAGGCTGTTTGAGCTTCTCTCTTCTCTCCTTATAACAGAGTTAGGGGGCCAGCCTGCCCCAGGACATCACTCAAAGTAAAGATGCTGGAGTCTGGGACAAAGGGGCCCTCCTCGTTCCCGGAGTCTGTTTTCAACAAGCTTAGACAGCAGGTGATAAGCTACCAGTATAGAGCACATTACAGGCGCTTTCTTAAAAGTCAAGCAAACCCCTTCCACATGGCCAATCACCCACTTTCTAGGTATTTATCCAAGAGAAAACAGAGTGCGTGTCTGTGCAAAGACTCACACCTGATTGCTTATTTTAGCTTCATTTCTAATCACTAATTATCAGAAACAACCCACATGCTCACCCATAAATGAATGGCGGAGCTGTGGGGTATGTGTGTGTTATCTCGATGGCGGTGAAGGTCCTGCAGGGTCCACCTATGTCAACTCATCACACTGTATGCTTTAAATATGTGCAGTGTGTTACATGCCAATCATAGGCCAGTAAAACTGCGGGAAACAGCTGGGGTCAAGGTGACAATCTGAAGGTACCGTGGGTACAACAGATAGGCAGGCATAGCTCCAAGACCAGGATTTGAAAGAGGGAAATCCAGAGAACTGAGCCTAGCACTGGGGGCCACTCCTTCCATAGGAATGTAGTTTAAACTCACAGAAGTTAACACAATTTTAGGAGACTGAGAAGCTATGTAGAACTTTCCAAGAATTGGCAGAACTGAGACAACAAACATTACGTACTCAGAGCCCACTGAACAAGAGCCCTAACAACCTCCTGCCTGGGCTCAGGAGACCACCCTGAAAACCTATGCCCCCCCATCTCCTGACCTCCAGAGGCAAATGTAAATTTGCTGTGGAAGAAGATCAAGCTGAGCTTAAATTTTATCTTTGTGAGCCTGCAAGATGGCTTAGTGGGTTAAGAAGATGCTTGTCACCAAGCCTAAAGACCCGAGTTTGAGCCGGGTGGTGGTGGCACATGCCTTTAATCCTGACACTTGGGAGGCAGAGGCAGGCAAATCTCTGTGAGTTCGAGGCCAGCCTGGTCTACAGAGGGAAATCCTGTCTCAAAAAACCAAAAACCAAAAAAAAAAAAAAAAAAAAAAAAATCTGAGTTCAAAACTCACATGGTGGAAGGAGAGAAACAACTCCTATAAGCTGTCCTCTGACCTCCACACACATGTCAACATATGCATGCACACATATGTACACACATTACACACGTACACACATTAAATTAAAAAATATATCTATGTCTATATCTATCTATACACATATATCTATATCTATATCTATATCTATCTATCTATCTATCTATCTATCTATCTATCTATCTATCTATCTATCTTTGAGACTTTCCAAATATGAAGAGTGGATCTCCAATAGGGATAACCAATATACTATGAGATAAAAATAGTGTGATTTAAAGAAGAGGTAGAAAAGACATGGAGAGAGTATAGTTATCAAATATATAATCTTCAAAGGAACTGTAATAAATACATACAAGAAAATGAAATACAAGATTGTTTCATAGAATAATCTAGAACTACAAAAATGAACAGACTGAAAACCTAGAATTAAAATAATTCAAAACTTTAAAGTTCAATGGATGAAACTAAACTGCAGATTAGGTATAAATATAGAGAAAATAAATGGACAAGGACATAGGTTGAAGAAAATATCTAGAAAGGAACAGAAAACAGAAAAAAATCATATCAAAGACTTCATCTTTGAAGATTAAGGTTGTCCTGGGCTCCTCCATGCTTCTACCAGCCATTTCTGTGGGTAAAGCCCATACCCCCAGTGAACCAGTCCAATACCACATGACAGAGGTCCCTGAAGGAAAGACAAGAGAGTCTGGGGAAGAAGCAACATTTCTAGAGATGATGAACCAATAATTCCCAAAGCTGCCTAAAGGCATATATTAGCATTTCAATGTGAACCCCCTCTACCACCGCTCCCCCCAGGCTCATGTGAAATGTTCACTCCAGCTGTTGGCACTGTTGTTTGGAGAGCTGGTGGGAGGTTTAGGAGGTGGGGCCTACCTACAGGAGGTAGACCACTGGGGTAGGTCTTTAGCCCCACCGTGTCACCCTCTCTGACTTACCATAGCGAGTAACTCGGAGAACCAGGGATTCAGTCACAGTGCGACTTCATGGTCTGTGTGTTTTCCATGCCCTGTACTGTCTCCTCTATGCCTAGAGACCTAGGATTCATCCCAGGTGGTTCCTGTTTTAGCTCTGAGTTTAGGATAGTAACTAAACCTTGCTTTGACTTCTGAATCCAAACAGACAGAGATAATTTATCTGAACCATCTCCCAGGGCTTCAGTGACTATCACATTATGGAGGTATTTTGTAAAGTGTTTCATAACTGCTGGCTTACTGGAGTGGAGCAGAGAGTCCCATTCAACTTCCTAACCTTGCCAGCGGAGGAAGGCAACACTGACTGAGACTGTCACTTACTTCCACTGAGTCATAATGCAACCAAAGAACTTGAACTCTGTCCTACCTACAGTTCAGACACCTGCAGACACAGACACAGCTCGTAGAGTGAAAAGGGCCTTAACAACAGCCTTTGTCCTCAAAGATGAATTACTGTGAAAGAGAAATGAGTCAGGCATGGTGGTCTTGATCCAGTAAAAGGAACCAATGCCATGGATACTGCCTGTCTCAGTCACTGCTCCATTGCTGTGAAGGGAGACATCATGATAAAGGCAACTCTTTTGAAGGAAAGTGTAGTCGGAAGGTTTCTCCATTCCTGCCTGGCCCTGTGGCCCACAGCTGCTCATAAAATAATCATTCAGAGGCTTATATTAGTTACCAATTGTATAGTCTATGGAAGGCTTCTTGCTAGCTAGCTTTTATAACTTAACCCATTTCTATTAGTCTATAAGCTGCCACATGGCCATGGCATTACTAGTCTCCTGGCATCTTGCTGCTCCTTCCACAGAGGCGGCTGGCATCTCCCCTTCCTCTCCTTTCTTCTCTCCACATATCTGCTTGGATTTCTGCCTGCCTCTAAGCTGCCCTGCCATAGGCTAATGTAGCTTTATTTATCAACCAATCAGAGCAACACATATTCACAGCATACAGAAAGATATTCCACAGCAAGAAAGCATTTAAATTGGGGGCTTGCTTACAATTTTGGAGGCTTAGACCATTATCATCATGATAGGGGGCATGGTAGCATGCATGGCACTGAGTAGTAGCTGAGAGCTAAGTCTTGGTCTATAGGAAAAGAGGAAGAGAGAGAGAGAGAGAGAGAGAGAGAGAGAGAGAGAGAGAGAGAGAGAGAGAGAGACAGAGACAGAGACAGAGACAGAGAGAGACAGAGGCAGACAGACAGACAGAGAGATAGAGACAGAGGGTGTGAGCTTTTGAAAACCACAAAGCCCCCCTCCACAGTGACACATTTCCTCCAACAAGGCCATACTTCCTAACCCTTCTAATTCTATCAAAGAGTTCACTCCCTAGTGACTAAGCATTCAAATATATGAGCCTAAGGGGAGGCCATTCTTATTCAAACCACCACACCAATCACATGTGGGTGCTGAGTATAAATGGGGAAATCTGGTTCACTGACCTCTGAAACACTGAGCCCACATTAGGTGTGACTATGACTTTGTGACATTTTAGAGGAGGAGCAGGTGAGAAGCTGGAGAGTGCAGCTCCATTTGCACCACCACTGGAGCAGCAAATGGAACTTGCAATATCTGGTTGCACTGGCCCTGAAGCACAAAAGGCATCTTCTGTGCATTAGCTTGCAGTCTTCCTTCCTTTGTATGCTGTGAAGCTGTTGTACTCACTGTGTGACCCTGACTGAACAGCACAGGCAATTGCTAGACTCCAAAGCAGTCAGCATCATGCTATGTGACCTCAAGCTGTTGAATGTACCACTAGGCACTGTGATCCAGGAGAAACCAGTGCTTGCCATTAAAGGAAGAATTGAGAATCTCTGATGCTGGTGGCCATGTCAGAGGAGCAGCATGTGGCAATTGAAGTTCAAGGTGTCAGCACATCAGGAGGAGACTCTCTGATGGGTCAACCTTAGTTAGGCAAGGCCCCAAGACCGCAGACCCTGGAATGTCCTTTGCTTCTGCTGTGCCTTTACATGTTTGCTGCTGCTGTCTTTCTCTGGTAGTTGGCATGGTGTGATTGGGTGTGGTGAGATCCCCACTGCCTGTGATGTTGTGTGTTTATCTCATGGAAACATCCTGTTCTACTGGGCATTTTTACCTGTGGATTAGGAAGATGATTTCTTCCTAAGCTGTACTGTCTAATTGATAATAATAATGTTAGTTTATACAGAGTTTTGATGAATAAAAATAAATACAAGAAAGCTTCACACAGCTACAACACATGAGTTTCTATTGAGGAGCCATGTAGATTGTAGCTTAGGTTAATGATTAAGAAAAACAATTGTGTCCCAGTAGCCCAGCTAGCTTAAATTCTTTTAACCTTAATGTTAGGAGATGTGTTCATAGGTTTTGGAGTGCATCATAGCTGAAATAAAGCTTTGAAAATAACTTAAAGTTAGACTAAGATGTTTTTGTCAAATAGCTTTGAGGTTAAAAAAAAATCCAAGAAGATAATCTAAAGTTTTAGAAAGGCACATAGTTGAATGTGGAACTCTTTAAGGTCAGGGAACAAGAACAAAGCAGTCTAATTATTACTAGCTGATACACCTTTCTTGCTAGGATTGGCTGATGACCAAAGGTAAAGATTAATTCCTTATACTCATTTTTGCTCACAATCTCCTGATATAGAAACTATTGATGAGTGGGTATGTACCCTAAAGATTTAAAGTAGAGCTGACTGATTCTTTTTCATATATAAAAGTTTAGGTTTGTGGTTCCTTTAAGATTCCTTGTAAGATTACCTTTCAAGATAAGTAATAAAGTGATTGGCCCTTTCTTTGTAACTGCAAAATACAGCCTGTTGGTAAAAGACCTGACTGAGAAGAATACCTTGCTTGCTCACACACACATAGTTAATCTCATGCCTGGGTATGAGTGTATGCGGGTTCTTGGAATAATTTGTTTTTCACTTGTAGAAAGTAAAATGTTTAGTCATATAAGGGAGATTGAAAAGCAGAATGTAACCACATTGTAATTCCTATATTGCCTGAAAGATTTTGCTGGGGTCTATAAGCTGTAAGAGAAAGAATAGAGATAGAGTTAGAGAGAGTTAAAGTGTGTTAGAAGGAAAATATCAAGAATAAGAGCATTAGAAGGACCTAGAAGGGAATCATCAAGAGTCAAGATAGAGTTAGAAGAGAAACATCAAGAATGGGAGAAGGGCCGGGTGGTGGTGGCGCATGCCTTTAATCCCAGCACTCGGGAGGCAGAGCCAGGTGGATCTCTGTGAGTTCGAGGCCAGCCTGGGCTACCAAGTGAGTTCCAGGAAAGGCGCAAAACTACGCAGAGAAACCCTGCCTTGAAAAAAAAAAAAAAAAAGAATGGGAGAAGGAAATCATCTGGAGAATAAAGAATAGAGAATGCAAAAGAAGAATAAATGAAAGGTCTGAAGGAAACCATCAAGAGAAAGAGTGAGTGTCATTTTCCCTTACCCCCTCAGATAAAAAACAACTCATATGCGCCAATGCCATAGATTCCCTTCAAGCCCTGGGCTGTCTGGAGGCTGGTCCCCCAGGCAGCAATACTCTGACTCACAACAATTTATGTTAATAGCATACAGAAATACAGGTTTACCTACAACAGATGCCCAATCCATTCATTGTCTGAGCAGTCTATTGCATTGTCTATAGCAATCTGAATTCTTTTCCCAATGGCAGAGTTGAAATCCATGTAGATGCTTTAGAAGTGTTTCTGTCCTTTCCTCTCTGACATCCCTTCTGCATTAGTTAGTTTAGGGCAGCTTTGCTCTGCAGAAGCCATCCCTAACCTTGTTAAGTAGCTTATTCCAACAAAGCCATGTCTTATTTTTCTTATCCATGTGACAGATATCGGCACGGGAGGCTGGCTTGTTTTGAATACTCAGGACTCAGGATGAGGAAGTACAGGATACCAACTCAGTAAGAGCAGGGATGAGAGATCAGGGAACTTGTGCATTGGCTCCAGCTGGAATGGTACACATTTCCAGTATTTCATTGGTCTCACTGTCACGCCACCATATCTAACTTCAGTGAAAAAAAAAATGATGGTGTATAGTTTTTCCTGCCCATCTAAAAAGAGGAAATGGGGTGGGGGAAGGAACGGAGGAGAGGAGGAAGGGGAAACTATGGTCAGTATGTAAAAATAAATGAAAAAAAATGTTATTTAAATAAAATAAAAAAGTAAAAAGAGGAAATATATAAACATGTGGGAAGGAGTGCAGTGTCTATCACACATTCATGTGGACAAGAAATCTTAAAATGCGTCCTTTAAAATGTTGATTTAGTTAAGATTTGAGACACAGTTGTTCTAAGTTTCCCGGGCTGACTGGGAACTCAGCAACGCACGTCATTCCCCACTGCCACTGTTGCGGCACCTCCACAGTCTCCTCTTTGTTTTCTAGCGCACTCTGCTTCACTATAAGGATGGAGAGTAGGCATGAGAAGACCACTCAACAGGTCCTTGTTGTTGAGCCGGATGTTGCAACCTGAGGAGCAGCACAGGATAGTTTCCACTGCTTGGAAAAGTGAGCAGCTCAGAGGAAAGGGAGTTCATTGTGTGTCACAGTTCAAGGGCACTGTCCATCATGGTGGGGAAGTCCGGCGGCAGAAGGTTGAAGCGGCTGCTCATGTCATAGCCACAATCAGGAAGCAGAGAGCAGTGAATACCGGGACACAGCTAGCTTTCTCCTTTTTTATGCAGTCTGGGACCCAGGCCCAGGAAAAGGTGCTGATTTCTTCCAGCATGGATTGTCCCACCTTAGTTAACCCAAACACAGGTGTGTCCAGAGGTTAACTCATCCCTCACACGTTCCTGGAGGCTGGCCTCCTAGGTGACTAGTGGTCCTGTCAGGTAGACAGTGAGTACTAACCTTCACAAGATAGTTTCTCTGATGGGTAAGGGGCATGGGGAGGTGTCATCCCCACTTCAGATGCCATTTGCAAGTCCAGACCACCACTCTGCTTCTAAGCAAACAACTAAAAATTGGAGGTTCTCATTATGACCTCTGTGATGTTCTGGAATCACCCATAGGAATCAGGAAAACTGTTCATGTACTAGATCACCAGTTTGTAATTTTGTAACTGCCAAGTGGAAGAAATATTTGGGGAGGAGGCATGTGGGAAGGTGTGCAGAGCCTTCACAAACTGCCTGAGCACACTGCCTTCTGGTGCCCTCAGATCTTTACCACCAGGTAATTCACTGAACTCTGCTCCTCCGGGTTTCCATGGGAGCTTCATTGCATAGGCATGAAGTGTTGTCATCTGGGGTCTTGAATGGGTTTGTTTTCTCCACGAGTTAAACAATTAAAAGGCAAGTAGCAGCAAATAAAATCTCACAAGGCAAGCAGGAGCAAAGAGAATCAGCAGTTGAAGAAAAGTATTTATTGGTGGTGAGGAAACACATGCATCCAGCAGACACACAGAGGAAAAGACCCTCCACAAAAGCACATGGAGGGCTGGGGAAGAAAAAAAATGCAGCCTCTTCTCCAGGGCTGGGGTTATAATATTCTCAGAAGAGTCTTCCTCCCCTAATTTTCAATTTGAAGAAAGCCAGGTGCTGTGGAATAATCCTCTTGTATACTGTAAAGATTTGTCATTGGAGTTGGTTTAATAAAATGATGATTGGCCAGTAGCCAGGCAGAAAGTGTAGGCAAGGTGACCAAACTAAGGATGATGGGAAGGAGAAGGTCAGAGTGAGGAGACGCCAGCCAGCTGCCCAGGAAGCTACACATGCTAGAGGAGAGGTAAATCCATAAGCCATATGGTAATACATAGATGAATAGAAATGGGTCAGTTTAAGTTGTAAGAACTAGTCAGTAACAGGTCTGAGTTATTGACCAAGCACTTATGATTAATATAAGCCTCTATGTGGTAATTTAGGAAGCAGTTACTGGGTATTTGGGAACAGGTGGTTGGGACAGAAAATGTCTGATTACATATGGCAGCCCAATTTGGGGCAGGAATCTCCACATAAGACCTGAGAAAGCTTAAAAAAGGTTCTAAATGCACCAAAACAGAGCCACATTGGGCTTCCTAGTCTCTCATGCTGGCCTTGGTGCAGAGACACATCTCTGGACAGCTGCCTGTGAGCTAAGCAGCATGGTGTCTTTCCACAGTCTCTCACATGGGCTGTAGTACAGAGAGGCTTCTCCCAGCCACTGCCTTTGGGCTTGAGCTGCAAGTACCAGCACACTGCATGGTGGGTTTAGGGTTTTTGCTCATGCAGACAGAAAAGGTCACAGATATACAGTAAAGACAGATTCAGACAGGAAAAAACCTCTAAACAGTTTACAGTGTATTAAAAAACATACACAGGCTTGAGAGAGAAAAGAGAAGGTATAGATAGTCATAAAAAAGAAATACATAGCTTTAAAATAATAAGCTCGAAAAAAGGGAGCAAAGTAATATAAAGAAAGCCACATAAAAACGAAAAATACACAGAGAGTCTGGATACTGCACGTTGTTGTATTGTCTTTGAATTGTTTGAGGAAGGAGCAACAGCTGCTAAGAGACATTTGATTATAAATGTTGCTGGATTAATCCACCCTATATATTTTAAAAAAATATCTTGACATAAAAATTTAAGTCAAGAGGTGTGTTACTTTGGGAAAGAGGTTTTGCTTTTATTTCCACAGGAAATGAAAGGCTGTAGATTCATTCAAAGTGAAAGACATTCAGATTTTATTGAGGAAATACTGATTAAACCCCCTGAAATCCTGACTACAGACATAAAAAAACCTGAAAGAACTACAAGACACATGATGTATATTTTACCTGCTCAAACATATAACAAAAATCGTCTTTGGCTGACCTACACACAGTCTATACTTGTACTAATACAGATATGTATATTACCATTAAAAGTTTGTTCTGGATGATCCAACATCCAGAACAGCTTCAAGGCTGCTGACTGAGATTATCCAGCCTCACAGGATACTCCAGTCAGGACTCGACCATAATCCTGAATTTTCTCAGGGTCCCTTCCCCCAAAGGTTTCCAGCACCCTCAATCAACATGAAGCAGTCTAGAGAACTATGCCCACATTCCCAAAAAAACGGGTTATGTATATTTATTATCATTTAAGGGGGTTAGTTACAAGTTGTTGTGGATAATTGTCAGGAAAAAAGCTAATCAAAGAAGATTAGATTCAGGAATCTTGTTCTGAAAAGAAAAAGGGAGAATACAGAAATGACAGGATAAAAGGATAGACTACTGAATCTACTTTAATCCAAAAAAAAACTATTAAACTTACATATTTTACATTGTATGGATTTTAGTTTATTGATACAAATTTAAAGTTAATTTTGTTATTTGTATATTTCTACTCTTTTTAAGATGTTATGTTTACACAAATCATTTAAAAATGTAATGTATAATTAAAAAATACAGATTAAATTCATCTATAATAGTCAAACTGACAGTCATGTTAGTTAGGTTTTCTAGGTGTACAGAAATATATAGGTATCTATATATTTCAGATAGTTAATCTTCAGATATTTCAAAGACCTACATATGGAATTTAAATGTTTTAATAACTTAGACTTTTCATGACAGTGAGACATGTCTGCTCCTGGCAACACCAATGTACTCCAGAGAAGATCATGGGCATCAAGGAAACTTCATATGGAGTTTGTTTTCTTTATGGCAAAAGCTAGCCATATGGACAAAGAAACTGCCCTTGCCTCAATTGCTGACAGTTACTGTAGTGGGTAGCCATTCCAGCTTTGGTCTGGAAGTTCCAACTCCCATTGAGGCTTTCAGTAACTATCATGCCCACAAGGCAGGGCCAAGGGAGGGCCCTGAAGACCCGAGATCGGGACGTGCCATGCTCTCTTGTTCCTGGACCCTGGACGGTGGAGGTTGACCGAGCAGAGCTCCAGAGAACACCGCTGGACTGCAATATGCCTTCCCCAGACTCTGCGACCTACCTATCCCTTCATTTGTAAGTTGTGCCACTAATAAACTTTCCTTTTAACTACATGGAGTGGCCTTAATATTTTCACCAATATTGGCGCCCAACGTGGGGCAAATTCCAAAGGCCTGGGTGGCTCCCGCCCTCAACTTCCTCCTCAGCTGGCGGGCACTTGAAGCTGCAGGTTACCGCATACAGAGTTCCGTAAAACCAGGAAAAACCTACATGGTTCCATTCCTGAAAAGGAGCTAATCCCGTTGCAGTTCCGTGGCAAGTTTAACCCCAGACCAGCGAAATCACTGTGAGTGGGGCATTCTGCCTCCTCCCCAGTGCCGGCTTCCCGCCCTAGCCCGAGGCTTCCACAGTTTCACCTTGTTAAAATAGACAGGGCACTGTCCCCTGTCCCTGGCAGGGGTTTGGAGCCATGCCTGCTGACAGACCTATTGTCTGTAGAGGCAGAGAGGGGCTTAGAGCCAGGAAGTCTCCACACCCTAAAGCTCCAGGGGGTCACCAGAAAAACTGCCTGCTGCCGGTGCTCACTCTGTGGCCAGCCAAGGCATCCAACAAGACCTGCTTTAGCACTATACCAATGCCTCCTTCTGGCTGAAAAGCCTACTACACCCCCAGAACCACAAAAAGGTAAGATAGACAAAGTGGTGTCTTATTTCAAGCAAAAGTGCTTGATAATTTTATATCTTAAAATTGACTAACAAATTTTGAGTAATTCTTGTAATATGGCCTACAACATTACCTCACAAGAATTTAAAAACTTTTTTGTCTATATGATGAATGACATTCTCCTGGAAATATACGACCTTCCTCAGGCATATTTGGCCTGTACCATTTTGGCATTCATCGTAATAATTCACACAGAAACACTGGTTTAATAATAAGAACAAAGATGAGTCATTATTGGGACTCATACAGGCTTTAAAAAATAGCAACGAAGGCTTACAAAAAAGATTCTCTTTCTGGAATATGCTTTAAAAGATAACAATGAAGGCTTACAGAAAAAGAATATCTTTCTGGAATCTGCTTTAAAAAATAGCAATGAAGGCTTACAGAAAAAGATTCTCGTTCTGGAATCTGCTTTAAAAGATAACAATGAAGAATTACAGAAAAAGAATATCTTTCTGGAATCTGCTTTAAAAAATAGCAATGAAAGCTTACAGAAAAAGACTCTCTTAACCCAAACTTTCCATTTTGATAAAAAAATAAGTTTTTCCAATAGCAATCTCTGAAGTCTCCAGAAGGAAGATGGGGCCCCAACAACAACAACTCCACCCAATCAAGAATGATGCCATGGTAATCATCATCATACTACACTTCTTGTCAGAATTTCAGACAATTTTACCCATTACTCTAAGACTTGCTGCAGAACCTACAGTTAATCTAACTGAGATTTAACTATCTGAGCTTTCTCACAGTACCCAACAGAGATACCATCACCCCCTAAACAGCAGGAAGCAATTCTAAGAAAACGACGTCCCTTCTCCCTAAGCTTTCATATTTCTCAGGGTTATGGATGATGGTTATAGGGTTGAGGGTGGAAGAAAATATTAGACTCAGTATTCTCATAAAAAAAGAAAAAAGAATAAATGGAATGGATAGGTATAAGGTATTATGGTAGATTATTGTATATACTAGTAAACAAATTTAGTAAAATAGCAGCCTTAGATAATTTGCACTATAATTTGCACTGTTATGGATTCTTATATGTTGATACAAACCTAAACTATTTTTATATTTCTGTTTAAGATAATTTGTATATTGATACAAATACAGAACTATATTTGTTATAATGTACATATATTTCTACTTTTATTTGAAATATTTGTATATTGATGCAAATGTAAATTTATATTTGTCATACTTTATGTATGTTCTACTTCTGCTTAGGATATTTGGTATATTGATATATATTTAAGATTATTGTCAGCCGGGCGTTGGTGGCGCACGCCTTTAATCCCAGCACTCGGGAGGCAGAGGCAGGTGGATCTCTGTGAGTTCGAGGCCAGCCTGGGCTACAGAGTGAGTTCCAGGAAAGGTGCAAAGCTACACAGAGAAACCCTGTCTCGAAAAACAAAACAAAACAAAAAAAAAAATTTAAGATTATTGTCAAATTGCATATCGCACTACATATTCCTACCTCTGTTATAAATATCTTGTGTATCGTCACAATTTTGAAGTCATTGTTCTTTACCATACATTTGTTTATAGACTGTTTACCTTGTTTACATGAAACTTTAGTCCTTAGGTTATTTCAGTAGATAAGACTTACAGATTTATAGTCACCTATGCTTGTCATCTCTATAGTTACGTTAGTTAGGTTATCCAGATTTACAGATACATAGGTCAGATGGACAGGTAATCTTCAAACTCCATAGACCTAGAGAATATGGCATTTAAATAACTTAGAATTCTGTTGACGTGAGACACAATTGTTCCTGGCAGCACCAATTTGATCCCGAGAGAATGTTGGGATTCTAAGACATTTACATTTGGAAGTTTGTCTTCTTGGCACAAAATGGCCTACCGGGCAAAGAACTGCCGTTGCCTCAACTGCTGACATACGAATACAATGCTGTCCTTTCTGGACAAGCAGGACACAAGGAAAGCAACCACTGTACTCTGCCAAGACAGGGTAAGATGGTCTTTCAGAACTCCTGCTTCTGAAAATGGTTGTCAGATACTCTAGGCCTGTAGGCAATTTAAATGCACCAACAATGCTGAGAAACATTAGGTGACTGTCTAGGCTGCCAGCTGTCTCGGTCTACTCTTGCAAGATTCCCAAAAGTTGCTTTCATCCATCTACCATTTCTCAGGTACCATTATATTCCTTCTCAGGTCTTTGATGGGATTGAAGACTAGCAGTTATAGTTACAACTTAATATATATATATATATATATATATATATATATATATATATATATATATATATTATCTTAGATAGAACATATTAAGTATTAGATTCAGGTTCTTTAGGATAGGACACCTTTTGGAATGATCTTTGTAACATACCATTTACCTATGCTCTAGACTTCTCTGGATTTTAGTATGTGTTTCTGGCTTGATATTGTTTACATTGATTGTAGTTCCATCTTATCTAGGTCATTATCCCTCATTACTCCTGGACAATATTTGATAACCATTCCTTTGTATATAATCTTGTATTAAGTTAGAACCTTCTTATTTAGACAAAAGGGAGGAGATGTAGTGGGTAGCCATTCCAGCTTTGGTCTGGAAGTTCCAACCCCCATTGAGGCTTCGGTAACTATCACGCCTACAAGAAGGGGTCAAGGGAAGGCCCTGAAGACCCGAGATTGGGACGCACCATGCTCTCTTGTTCCTGGACCCTGGATGGTGGAGGTTGACCGAGCAGAGCTCCAGAGAACACTGCTGGACTGCGATATGCCTTCCCCAGACCCTGCCACCTACCTATCCCTTCATTTGTAAGTTGTGCCACTAATAAACTTTCCGTTTAACTATGTGGAGTGGCCTTAATAATTTCACCAATAAGTTCCTGTCCAAACTGGACCAGCAGGACACACAAAAAATGCAACTGCCAAACTGCCAAGACAAGGTAGAACAGCCCTTCAAAATTCCCTGCTTCACAGGAAAGTCTGTCAGATATGCTAGGCCTGTAAGCCAAAGATGGATGCCCCAACATTGCAGAGAAACTTTGGTTGACTGTCAAAGTAGCCTGGTGTCCCTGTCATTAGGTAACATTTCATCCTTCTAGGGTCCTTGATGGAGTTGAAGACTAGATAGTTATAGTTATAGTTCTCTTTAGTTGTGATAAAAGATAAATTAGGGTACAAAACTTTGGACTCACAAAGATAAGATAGATAATAGAATATTTTCTCTAATTTTGCCAAATATAAATAAGCCAGATATTGTAACTGTAATTCTTACATGATAACTGTTTTTATTGTATATAATCTTATTATGTTAAAATTAAAACTTTCCTTTTTAATTAGACTAAAAGGTGGAAATGCTGTGGAATAAACCTCTTGTACACTGTAAAGATTTGCTACTGGAACTGGTTTAAAAAAGGATGTTTGGCCAGTAGCCAGGCAAGAAGTGGGTGACCAAACCAAGGATGATGGGAAGGAGAAGGGCAGAGTGAAGAAATGCCAGCCAGCCACCCAGGAAGCAACACATGTTAGAGGGCAGGTAAAGCCACGAGCCACACGGCAATACATAGATTAATAGAAATGAGTTAAGTTGTAAGAACTAGTCAGCAACAAGCCTGAGCTATTGGACAAGCATTTATAATTAATATAAGCCTCTGTGTGGTAATTTGGAAAGCAGCTGCCGGGTATTTGGGAACAGGCAGTCAGGATAGGAAATGTCTGTTTACAGTCAGGATAGCTGATTGGCTCACAACAGTTGTGAAAACATATCTTGATTGGGCCTTGAACTTGTTGAACTAATCCATCAGAAGCGGCCTGCTGGTAGAAGAAAAAGCCCACAAGGACTTTATTTTAAGCTGCCAGGCTTTTGTCTCAGGTCAGGAGAGTGAGAAAGAAGCCAGCCACCTTGGAAATTTGCCACCTCTACAACCTAGCCATGGCCTCTCTCTCTATCTGTCTGCCTACTGGGGAGTGTGCCAAACTCTGAGTCCCTCAGAAGGACTGAGTCATGGGCCCTCAGTGAGAAACTCAATTGTCAGCCTCTCTTTGTACCTAGAGGTGTTATGCATAGGGCAGGGCACTGGCCTTCAACTCTCGAATGATCCAGTTGGTTCCACAGCAAGCAGCTTCCATCCCAAAGCCTGTCTTAGCAGCATCAAAAAGATGAGTGCCATTTCAGGGATTTTAAGAGTTGTGTGCCAGAGAATGATGTCACACCAGCCATAGGACATTCCTTTATCCAACAGTGCTGATTAAACTCCTGATTAAACTGCTGGCTGAACTTTTCCTGTTAAGTACAGGAAAGGAATTCAGTGATGGATAAAAATCAGGGCTTGGCACTGATGATCCAAAAACGAACAGCTGTGGCCCACGGGGCACACGAGAAGGGAAAGCAATGCTTCCTGTGAGTCTAGAAGGTAACTTGTGGGTGGGGAGAATGGGTGGGACACAAGGAAAAGGGTGGCTTTTGGACTGACCCTAGTGACTGTGAGAACGAGATACATCTCATTTCCATTGATGCCTCCTCTTTCCCCTCCCTGCCTTCCCCCTCCCTCCCTCCCTCCCTCCCTCCCTCCCTCTCTCCCTTCCTCCCTCTCTATTTTCATTCCTATTCTTTAGAAAAAGCAAGCTTGAAGGTGACCTCTGTGGTTGCCTGTTACAGGTAGGATTTGATAGCTTTAAAATGTATTTAGAGAACGACCCTTTCACAGGAGTCCCCTAAGACCACCTGTCTATCAGATATTTATATTATGATTCAAAACAGTAGTAAAATGACAGTTATGAAGTAGCAGTGAAATAATTTTATGGTTGAGGGGTCACCACAGCATGAGGAACTGTGTCAAGGGGTCGTGGCATTAGAAAGGTTGAGAACCGTTGCTTTAGAACGTTTTGGAATCCCCAACATAAACAGTGTGCTCCTCAGCGTTCGCTCCTGCTCCCCACACCCACTCTACCTCGACCCTCAGCCATGTAGATTTGTCTTTTCTGAACCTTTCGCATAACTGGATCGTAGAAATTCTGGCATTTGGGAACCTGAGGTGGAAACATCAACAGTTTAAGGCCAGTCGGGGGAACTTAGTGAAACTCTATTTAGAAAGAGAGGAGAGGAGAGGAGAGGAGAGGAGAGGAGAGGAGAGGAGAGGAGAGGAGAGGAGAGGAGAGGAGAGGAGAGGAGAGAGAAAGGGGAGAGGGGAGGGGCTGAACTAAAATTCAGAAGACTGGCCCTCTCTCACTGGTTTTGCAGGCAGGGCAAAGGACTCACAGAGTGCCCAGGTATCCCACATTCATTACGACATGGGTTTTCCCATCAGTGGGGAGATAAACATCTGTCTTGAAGATTATGCTCAATTCATTGGAAGAAAAGTGATGTCATAACTCTCTCCTATCTTTTGGCTTTCAAGAAATTCTAATTAACATTCTCATTACTTCTCTCTTTGCTAGGCATTTTTTTTCCACCCCTTGGGAAGGGGCAATTCAGGTTTAGTGAGCTCTTGATTGCCTCCTGAAGCAGAGAGGAACTCAGCTCCACGGTGGCTGAGTCCTTTTCTCCTTCTCTGTTGGTTCAGAGGAACTCGGAGAGGGAGTGAAATTCCAGTAGACCTGTTTTCTGAGTGTGGAATCCGGCCTCTGCAGAGCTCTATAGGACAGCACTATTGATGAGTTGGATGACACAATTCTCCCTGGAGAGGGCAGAGATGTGCATTGCAGGAGCTCATTCACACTCCCAATCTAGCCCACTACATGTCAGTAGTGCCCACCAGTCAGGACAACCAAAAACCTTCCCTAACATTGCCCGCAGAACCCTGGTGACAAAACCATCCACTGAGAACTCCTGCTTTAGCTCCTTCTCCCTTAACTTGGACCCCTTGGTCCTAAATGTTTGCCATGTGGAGGGCCCTGGGACAAGCCCTTCAGATGCTTTACAGATGCATGTCTCACAATGTACTGAGAACCACCTCTAGGCATCTCTTACAATGAGAATCTTCTGGTTCAGTAGCTTTGGGAAAGGCTTGGCACTGTGCAGTTCAGTCAACAGATGTTGGTGCTTGCTCAGGGACCATTCTCTGGGGCAGAACTATGTGCTACTCTGTCCCCATGGCCCACTGGGGCCTCTGTTATGAAGATGAAGACTGAGGGAGGACCTGAACGGCTCACACAGGAAGCCAGGTCTGCTACTGCTGGAGTCTGCAGTCAGAATCAGGGGGTTGGGGCTGGGCTGTTTTCTCTCCTCATCTTCCTTTTGAGGAAACAGTATGATGACAGGCTCACCTGAGACTGGACTCTCAGCGTTACATTCCCCCTTCCTCAGACAGAGCCATGCCAGTATCCTACAGCCTTCTGCCACTGTTCCAGCCTGGTTCGTCAGCCAGCCCTCAGTCCATCAGCAGCTCTGTAGCTGGAAGTTTCTCCGGTCCCGCCTGGCCCCGCAGTCGAGATGAATCTCTCCCACTGTGGTCCTGTAGCTGCTTATAAAATAATTACTCAGAGGCTCAATATTAATTACAAACTGTTAGGCCTATGGCTCAGGCTTCTTGCTGGCTGGCTCATTCATCTTAAATTAACCCATTTCTATTTATCAATGCTTTGCCGCGTGGCTGCTGGCATGTTGCTCCTTGAGTGTCGGGCTGGCATCTCTCCCATCCCGCCTACCTCTTTTCTGTATCTCTGCTTGGATTTCCCACTTGCCTCTACACTGCCTTGCCATAGGCCAAAGCAGTTTATTTATTACTGCTTTCTTTATTTACAAACCACTGGGAACAACATACATTCACAGGGAACAGAAAGGCATATCCCCCCACCCCCACCACCTGCCCAGATGGTTAGAGCGGCAGCTAGCCTGGGGCTCCCTGGCTTCTCAGCCTCCTGCCTCCACTGTCTGGGGCTCCCTGGCTTCTCAGCCTCCTGCCTCCACTGTCTAGTTGCGCCCCCATGCCCCACTTTGTCGATTGCTCTACTTCTTAACCTGATTTCTTCCAAGAGTGGAAGTGGGTCTTAGGAATGATGTAGGGAGGGATAGAAAGGTAATTACTGGCTATCACAACTAGGGCATAATTATTGAATTCTTTTGACAGGAGGGAGACCAGCATCCTGAAGGGGGAAGTAAAGAGTGTGACCAAGTCTCTGCTTTTGGCCAGAATGTGACACTCAACGTCCCCAGCAACAAGAGGACTCAAGCTGGTTGCCGCAATAGTGGGGCCTGCTGGCTGGGAACAACAGTGTGTGTGAAGAGAAGGTTGCTGCTGTCACAGCAGGATGACATCCCGCAGCTCTGCCATCAGCCAGTGCCATGTCCCATCCTCCCTCCCCCCCCAGCTGGGCCACGTTACCCCACCTCCTGTCTTGTTACTTCGCTCCCCGTTTCTTTTGCCTGGACTCAGGCCTAAGGAGATGTCTAGACTGTGCAGGAGGGTAATTTCTAGCAGGATGTGGTGAACTTTCAGCAAAGTACCTCAGAGTGGATGTTTTAAACTTCGTGGACCTCACGTCTGCGTAACCTCTGCTGCCATTCCAAAGCAGCTGGGTAAGGTGTGGTGATGTCCTGCTAACACATATTTAAAATCTGAATTTCACTTTCTTTTCATCTATCACAAAATACTGTTTTTTTTTTTTTTCCGATTTTTCCTCTCCACTTATTTAAAAAATGTAAAGTGACTTTTAAGACACAAGATGTTTGTAGCTGAGCAGTGACATGTTGGATCTGGCCTCAGCCTGATTGCCAATCTTTGACTTCATAACCCACTGTTTCCCAAACCCTGTTCCTCCAGGACATGGGCAAATGCTTACAGGAAGTGTGGAAGTGTTAAACCAAGTTAATCACTGCTGTCTCCCCCCATCCTCCACTCTGCCCCCAGACCCTATCCACAGGCCTCCTCAGTCCAAATAGCTCTCCAGAACAGTATCCGTTCCCATGAGGGGCTAGTATTCCATCATGCAGCCTAGGCCTAGGTTAGGGTACCGAGGTCCTCATGTTTGTGTGCCTGTCCATTATTATTTTTCCCAATGCTTAAGGAGAAATATACTTAGGGCGATTGTAATCCCAGAGACTGTGGGTGGTTGCAAGTCAGGAAACTCCTAAAATTCCTGGCCCTCATGATTAAAGGAAGGTGTTTATGGGCTAGCTTGGTCTCTGAGCTATCGCTCCATCATGAATAGAACATTAAGTATTGAATGAATTTGATAGAATACGGTATAACAGACTGGTACACTTTGCATAGTAATGGTATGTTTACATGTTACATGTGTAGGGATTACAGAGTACTTCTGTATTGCTTCTCTGTTCTCTCCTTATACCTTTTCTCTGGGAAAAGTAAATTGGACCTTTTTTAAAAAAAATAAATAAATAAAACAAAAAACAAAAAACAACAACAGGAGATCATGTAATTTAGGTAGGTCTTGAACTGTCTCTGTAGCCAAGAAGGACCATTTTGAATTTCTGATCCTCCTGCCTCTACCTCCCAAGTGCTGGGATGACAGGCATGTAATGCTGGGCATAATTTTGAATGTTTAAAAATGAAATTTTGGCCGGGCGGTGGTGGCGCACGCCTTTAATCCCAGCACTCGGGAGGCAGAGCCAGGCGGATCTCTGTGAGTTCGAGGCCAGCCTGGGCTACCAAGTGAGTTCCAGGAGAGGCGCAAAGCTACACAGAGAAACCCTGTCTCGAAAAACCAAAAAATAAATAAATAAATAAATAATGAAATTTTGTAGATGTAGGAACTGCAGTTCCGAGAGGCTTGGAAAGTGATTCCCTCTGCTTGTAGACAGTGGGAACGTGCAGAAATTAGTCTCTCAGGTGAGAGGAGACCTGGGGCTGACTTCTTTATGAGCAAAGTGTGACTAGGCAGTGAAGTCATTCTCTGGAGAAAGCATCACCTCTCCCCACATTCCTCTCTTTCTCGGCCCCTCCCTGCCAGACCCCCTTATATACAGTTCTCCAAGCCTCGCTTCCACAATTGAGACGGGAACTTTCTACCCACAAGGATATCCTCTGCCAGTGAATGCTGAGGGAGCTTGCTCAACTTTTCCCATCACAGAAAGAACCAGCTGCTTTCTAACAGCGGCCTCCAGCACCACTTCAGAACCTGAGGTGAGTGGTG
Organism: Peromyscus eremicus; assembly: GCF_949786415.1. NCBI lineage: Eukaryota > Metazoa > Chordata > Mammalia > Rodentia > Cricetidae > Peromyscus > Peromyscus eremicus. The sequence continues at coordinate 61,830,122 of NC_081431.1, forward strand.
GGGCTTCCCCAGCCTTTGCTCTGAGGCTTTAGGCTGTGGCCATGTTTGGGAATGCAGGTTTTAAGGGTGGATTGGCATATATCAACCTTTTATATAAGGAAATGACTGAATGAAGAGTTGCTTACTACAACTTAACACCAAGGAGACTTGGGGTTGGATGGGAGGAAGGCCAGGGGGATAACAGACCCAGATATGAACTTCAAGAGAAGCTGGGAAGCCTGTAACACTTAAAAGAAGAGAACAGGAAGAATTTTGACGATGGCCTCTGGCCTTAGGCACCTGTTCCCTATCCCAGGTGTTCATAGTCATTCCAACGCCGGCTTCTCTGCCCTCTCTGCCCTTCTGGGGTTGGAAGACAGTTTCTTCAGGTGTGAGGAGAGTGTGTAAATAAGAAGGCTCTGATATGGTTGTAGAAAATGGGGCGGAGGAGTTAAGGGGAAGGAGAGAAGAAAAGCGAAGGGCAGGGAGGCCCAGAAAACAGTCTGCTGCGGCAGTCACCGAGGCACGGGGCCGACTCCTGCTTGAGGGCCTGTCACACAGTCCTTCCCAATTGGCACTTCAGAGAAGCAGTTTAAAAATGACTCACCTGGAACTCCTACCCCTCCTTCTGGTTTCGCTTACTGGAAAGATCAATTCTTAGAGTTAGGAGTGGGTCTGCCAGCTGAGATGGCAGGGCTGAATGTGTGACCCAGACTTGCCTTCCGTGTGTCTCGCTGTGGGCCTTGGTTGACCCTGGGCTTCCTTGTGTTGATGCACGAGGGCTGCTGCTTGCCTTCTGGAAGGAGGAATAGATCCACGTAGGTCATCCCAGTGACTCAGAGGCAGGTCCTAGAAGTCAAAGGAGGAAGTGAGCTTCCTCCAGTAATCCACACATTCGTGAATTCACTCAAGAAGGCAAAGATGTGGCAGCCTCTTAAAGGCTCTACCTCTACATACCTCACAGGAGGGAGGGAATTTAAACAGCAGTTTCGATGGAGACATTTAAACCACAGCGTTTCTCTAGCCCCAGGCATCCCATTTGTGTGCTCCTAATGGTGGCTTGAATCAACTCCTGGAACATTATTTGGGGATGTCAAGTTCCGAGGCAGAGGTTGGCTTCAGGCTAAAGTCTGCTTTCCTTCAGCAGAAGCACCTGTCCGTTCTTCGACGCAGATGAGCTCAATACTACAGACTCTCTCCTGCCTGAGCCTCATCCTTCTTGTCTGGAACCAAGTGCCAGGGCTCCAGGGTCATGAGTTCCGATTTGGGCCCTGCCGAGTGGAAGGGGTGGTTCTCTCAGAACTGTGGGAGGCCTTCTCGGCTCTGAAGAACACTGTGGTGAGTGGAGGCTCGCCCTGGATCCTTTCATGGTGCTTCCCTTATGGGGCGGGGGAGGGTATTTTTTCAGGACCGTGGACCCCTTTCCAACTTTCTCAATCAGTTCCATACGCAAGAACCCGGATGAGGTCAGGAGGCTCCATACGGCCAGTACTACACACGGGAAACTGAGGCTCAGTCATGTGTGGCCAGCCTCCAGCAAAAGAAGCAGAGCCCAAGGGGAGGAAAGGGGACCCTGAGTGGCTCAGCTTCATCCTGGGTGGGCTCTGGCTCCCAGTATAAGGAGTAGGACGAGAGGCAGGGCTTTGGAGAGTCCTCCAAGAGCAAGAGGCAGCTCCTAGGTGCAGCCACATGCTCCCATCCGCTTCCCATGTGAACGGTGGAGACGAACCCTTTGTGGCTCCTAAAGCTGAAAAGCTCATTTCCGTGTGTCTCATATGGCCAAAGGAAGCAAAGGTCCCCCCTTTTCAAGTCTGTGATCAGGGGGTCCTTGTGCCCCTTTGGGATGAGTAAGCTTAGTGGTTTTCTGTAGACAGGACCCATACCTCCTCCCCAGGAGCTAGCTCATTATGTCCCTTCCTGGGTCCTCCTCTGGTCCCACTGGTCTCCAAAGTCTCCCAGATGGGATAGCGTTTGGAGTTGGGGGACAGTATTTCAGCAAGATTGGCTCCTACGAAGATCCCTAACCTGGAGACGTCTTTTCTTTCTGTTCCCAAAGCAAACACAGGATGACATCACAAGTGTCCGGCTGTTGAAGTCGCAGGTTCTTCACAATGTCTCGGTAATCAAGTAGTAGAGAACGGGCTAGCTCTCCCAAGGGGCTGACGGGAGCTCCTCCTTTCTGTTCTGAGGTGACCCTACACAGGACCCTATGTATAGACCAGAGGGTCTCAACCTGTGGGTCGTGATCACTTTGGGGGTCAAATGGACCTTTCACAGGGGTCACCTAAGACCATCAGAAAACACAGATATTTAATTACAATTAGTAATAGTAGCAAAATTACAGTCATGAATCAGCAATGATGATGATTATATGGTTGGGGGTCACCACAACATGAAGAACTGTATTAAAGGGTTGCAGCATTAGGAAGTTTGAGAACCCTTGGCCTAGACAGACTGTCAGCATGAACAGACTGATTCCTGAAGGGCGCCAAGCTTCCTGGGCAGAAAGGGTCAGGTAGCACTTGTTGTGCTCAAGGGCATCAGGTTTCTCACTCTTCTCATTCCTGCCATTTTCCTTCTAATTCTCAATCACAAAGTCCAAGTTCAAATGCTCTTCAGGATCCATCATGTTAATGAGGGCATATAGTAGAGAAGAAAGGGAATCTCATCTGGGTGGTGATCCGGGAGGCCTGGGAGCCAGGCTAGCATCTGGTGTGGCTGGGTTACCTTGGGTGGGTAACTTCTTTCTGGGGTCTGGGCTCCCGCTGTGAATCTCAAGTTGTTCCACAAGACTCATGCTGTCCCTTCAGATCTATCTAGTGCCACCATCATTCCCAAGGAGACCCTATGGTGTCCATCTTACCTTGAGTGGTACATGGGTTTTTCCCTTGAGGGTCAGGGTTAGCAGAGGCCTCAATGATTTGCTTCTTCCCCAGGATGGTGAAAGCTGTTACCTTGTCCACAGTCTGCTGAAATTCTACTTGAACACTGTTTTCAAAAACTACCACAGCAAGGTAGCCAAGTTCAAGATCTCGAAGTCCTTTTCCACTCTGGCCAACAACTTTTTTGTCATCGTGTCAAAACTGCAGCCTAGTGTGAGTAGATCATGGCTGGAGCCTGGGAAAGGATGTGCTTGAGAATCTGCCCCTCCCTCCATTCAGTCCCAGCTTCCATTCTCAACAGAGTCCTGGGTGTCATGAAAAAGGGTTATAGGTTCAGGTCTCTATTTGCCCTGATCAGCTAGGGAACCCTTGCAAGGTGCTCAACTTCTCTGGGCTTCAGTTTTGTCATCTGTAAAATGGGGGTAACATTTCTACCTATAGAGAGTGCTGTGAAGAAAGATAGAGCCCTGCTATATGCTGGGAATCTGGCTCTGGCTTCCCTGAGAGCGTGAAACTCAGTGCAGTCCTCACAGAATCTGGGAGTCCTGCTCTGGTATCACCAGGAAGAGCAGGAGGGTTGAACCTCCTGCCTGATCTGGAGGGGCTAACCTCCATTCTGGTCTAACTTTAGGAACATTTTTTTTTTCTGATATGCAGAAGGACGAGGACATGCTTTCCATTAGTGAGAGTGCACACCGACGGTTTTTGCTGTTCCGCAAAGCATTCAAACAGGTAAGAGCTGGGAGCCTGCCTCCCCAACAGAAGCGGGCTAGCTTGAACTGCCACAGGGGAGTGCCCCATAGACCTTGCAAATGGAAATGCTATTGTATTTCCTTACAAGATAGTTCACTGTTGAGGACTTCCCCTAAGAGAAAGTTTTACAGGCACCTAATGTCAGAATTGAGAAAGAAGGTGGGCAACTCACCTCCCAACACATCGGCATCATTTCTGCAATGTTCGAATGGTCTCATTTTGAATAAAAGATACAGAAGATCATATTACATCTTTCTAAATTAACACACCAAAGAAAATCCAAATCTTAACCCTAGTACTCTCACCCTCAAAGAAAGCATCCTTGGTTTTGATCGCGTTGTGGAAGAGCAGATATACCAGTCTACAAATATATGGTGGAATGCAATGTGGGCTCGTTTCTTATCTGCCCAATGAGTTCACCACATCTTCCCTGGGCTGCATCCCATGGTTCTTATGTTCCAGGAGCCGTGTTCTTCTCTGGCCCTCTACCTCCTACTCAATAGTCCCCTTTCCTCACCCTGGGGTACATGTGATGGGCGGATCCGTTTATCAGAGGCCATTCCCCAGGGGATTCAGCTAATTTGGAGTCAGGTCCCTTTCAGGCAGGCCAGGTTGGAATGAAGCTATTCTCAGTCAACATACCTGACCCCTAACTCTCGATTCGCTGCAGATGGACACAGAAGCAGCTTTGGTGAAAGCCTTTGGGGAAGTGGACATTCTCCTGACCTGGATGCAGAACTTCTACCAGCTCTGACTATCTATCAGGATAACTTCCTATTTGTTCTCCACGCCATTTCAAGCCATTGTTAACACCCAGGCTGTCCTCATGACACTTCAGACTCTTGGCCATGGACTGACTCCGTTGCTGGCTCAGGCTTCTCCTCAGACTTCATTCTCCAGCAGTCCAAATGACAGTCATGGCAGGCACCTTGAAATGCTGTGGTGAACCCCTAAAGTGGACTTGTGTATTTATTACACCTTTATTTAATCATTGTCACTGTTTCAGTGGAAACCGTATTTATTTGTGAGACTGGAAGTTCCGGGAAAGCAGCAGAACATAGTGTCCCATGCTTCTGCCTTATTTCCTGTGCTCTGGCTACAGCGTGGGGGCAGTGGATGGTTGCTCAGGAAATATTTAAACTGCGTTGTTTTTATTTATTGTTGTCTCTTGTGGATTATTGGGGAACCATGAGTGATGGGTTATGAAGCTAAACTTCAGTGCATGGAAATCATGCAGGGACAGAGTGCTGGGGCATGGAGGGCACTGATTTGAGATTTTGTTTTATTTTTGTGTGTACGGGTGTTTCGCCTACCTATATGTCTGTGCACTTCATGCATGGCATGCAGTACCCTTGGAGGCCAGATGAGGGAGTCGGATCCCCTAGGACTAGAGTTAGAGGCAGTTGTGAGCTGCCCTGTGGGTGCTGAGGATCCAACCCAGGTCTTCGGGAAGAGCAGCCAGTGCTCTTAACCTCTGAGTTGTTGCTCCAGCAAAGCACGCTGATTTGAAGAATAAAAGATGAAAACTGCCATGTGGGCTAAATAAGGCAGATTCATCCCAGACACTTCACCTTTTCCTTGATTTCCCCACTCCCCGATTTCCCCACTCCCCGATTTCTCTGAGCACCCCTCTTTTCTTATGATACCATTCTTTCCTTATCTGTTTAATACAGTGTATCAAGCAGATAGTAGTAACATTGGACCTGGATGCACTGTCCAATCTGTGATGACAGTCCTCGCTAAGAAAGGCAACTCGACTCAGGTAGCCACTCCATTCTATTTCAAGAAAAGTGTCCAGGGAGCTTATGTTGGGTATCTGGGAAAGACCTTCTTCTCAAAGGCAAGATCTGGCATTCTCTTGCCTCATGCTGTGGCTGCACTCTGCAGCTGATGTCAGTTCAAGAAGTGTCTGACTCTAACCTTGATCTAAAAAGTGGGATGTCTCTTCTTCCATGCCAGAAGGGCTAGTGCAGATCCCCCGACCTTGTGGGATCCCCCAGGGTGCTTTTCTCCCATGTCTTGCCATGAGTTGTCTGTAATTGGCAAGAGAGGTGATGGATGGTTCAGCTAAAATCAAAGTGGAGGTATTAAAATGTAGAAGAAGGTAGGGAGATAACCAAGACTTTCTAAAAGGAGAAAGATGCTGGAGTCTGGTTATCTGTACCAAGTGATGAGGAGTTAAAGAGGATTCATGTGGGTGTATATCCCTAACACAAACAAAAGGTTAGTTTTAAAAATTTAGATATAAGCCGGGCGGTGGTGGCGCACGCCTTTAATCCCAGCACTCGGGAGGCAGAGCCAGGTGGATCTCTGTGAGTTCAAGGCCAGCCTGGGCTACCAAGCGAGTTCCAGGAAAGGCACAAAGCTTCACAGAGAAACCCTGTCTTGAAAAACAAAACAAAACAAACAAACAAAAAATTTAGATATAAGTCATCATATCAAATAAGTTGCCCTTGCCATGGGACTCAAGAAAAGTAGCTCATTATGCACTTTGGATCTGGGCCTGGAGATGTCAGCCAGGCTTATGTTCCAGCCTGACGCCACATGAGCTAGGGGTAGGGCAGCGAAGATCATGTGACCAAAGATAGTGATGAAACACCTTGTAGGTCCCATAGCTGTTGGATGGCACAGAAAGGACAGGTGCCATCATGACTAATGAATGCTCTGCATGTCCAGAGCTCTCCTGATGAATGCAGGGGGCTTCAGTGGGGGGTGAAAAATTAGCTTGTAACAGGACCATTCTCAAGGCATTCAGACAGTCAGGTGAGACTCAAGTTGGGGTAGGGGACATGGGAGGTGACAGGGATCCTATAACAAATGGAAGAGGTGCTGGAAATCAGCCGACAGGCAGGACTCATTGGCACGAAGATCTGGGTCCTGGGAGACAGCTGGGGAGATGATGTGGGCCAGGAATATTGATGTAATCATCTGAATCAGTGTCTCCCATGTTGACAGCAGGCTGGTGGCACAAGGTCACGTAATCACAGCTTGTCTTCAGAGGTGGGGTGTGAGGCCAGGGGGCCTCAAGTACCTGGGAACAACCAAAGGAGTGTCACTAGCTCTGGCTGGGGGATTTTAACACCTGTTTAGGTGGATTTCCTTTGCAGGAAATGGATGAACATGGACATGGTTGCTGAGTTCCAGATGTCAATGATGCAAAATTAGCTGAACTTCATTAAGTGGGCCAGCCCTGGGGTTTTTCAGGGTGCAGTCTCACACCTCCAAATAACTGGAAACTGCTTCATTCTAATGCGGGAAGGATGCTTTACATGGGTTCAGACTGCAATCGTAGGGCTGACCACAAGTGTGAAGGAGGCCCACCTGAAAAAGTCTCCCCTTGGGGATAAAGGGATATGACTTGTAAGGAAAATATGCATCTTTTCCATCGACTATTCAGAGGTAGGGTGAGTCATTTCTTACACCTCTGTAAGGACATGGAGAGGGCATGGCATGGCACCAGAATGCATTCCAGAAAAGGGCTGGGTAGCCGAGGAAGGAAGATTGCGGGTCACGTGGGCACTAGGGTGCTTCTCTTTGTCAGACAGAAGCGTCAGGACTCCCCCTTTATGGCAGCTAGTTCTCAGAAGACAAGGCTATGTCAAGACTCCAACATGGTACACGTACTGCACTAGCCACAGAAGAATGCCATGGCAGACACTGTGATCAGTCATCTGAAGTTCTAAGAACTAGGAGCACAGTCCTTTGAACGCAGGAAGCGTCTGTTAGAAAGAACTTCTACATTGTGTATTTTACCCAAAAAGAGACACAGGCAGAAGCTTCCTTCAAAACCACATCTCCCACTGAATGTCGACTTATTTGGTTTAGACGGTAAAAATATTCACTATGGGCCTGGAGAGATGATGGCTCAGAGATTAAGAGCACTGGCTGCTTTTTCAAAGGACCCAGGTTCAATTCCCAGCACCCACATGGTAGCTCACAGCGATCTGTAATCCAATTCTAGGGAATCCGACACTCTTCTACACATATAAGCAGGCAAACCACCAATACACTAAAAATAAACTTAAAAAATATTCACTATGAAGACTGAAATAAGTCATTGAGCACATGTACCCTGTAAATTTGTTCTGTCGGGATTTTTTCCACCCTAATTGAGAGAAGGAGGGTCTCACAGAGGGAGGCAGGATCAGAGGGCAGATCCACAGGAAAGGACTAGCTTTGGGAAAGGACAGACAGACTCTGCTGGGCCCTTCATTCCCAAGCCTTAAGGACTGTTTTGGAGGGTTACATGGGTGAGAGAACACATTCAAGACGCTGGAGGTGACTACAGGGCTTCTTCCCTTTTTAGCCAGACACATCATCATTTAATCAACATATTACCAACCAGGCATGACATTCATTGTAGTTGGAGAATTTCTCTCCAGCTCCTGCCAAGTCCCACCAGTCCCGGAGCCCACTTATAAAATAAACACACAGACTCTTATATTATTTAAACTGCTCGGCCATTAGCTCAGGCCTACCATTGTCTAGCTCTTACTCTTATACTAAGCCCATTTCTGTTAATCTATATATTGCTACGTGTTCCGTGGCTTTACCTGTTGCCTCTACATAATGCTCCCTGAGTGGCAGCTGGTGTCTCCTCCCCTCTCTCTTCCTCTCCTTTTGCTCTCTCCTCTCTGCTAGTTCCACCTATACTTCCTGTCTGGCTACTGGCCAGTCAGTGTTTTATTTATACAGAGCAATATCCACAGCAACTCATAACCTCCCTTGAAGGCAGATGTGCTTGCAAGACAGCTAATGAGAGGCAAGTAGAAGTGGGTTATGAAAATTCAGGGTCATGGTCATAAAGAAGCCAGTTTTCCCTCTGGGTAGAAATAAGAACTTGGTCTGGTGGCTGAATACTGGCCATGGACATGGAAGTTTGTTGGAGTTGTTAGAGCAAAATGTCACTGGATGACGTCATGGATTAAGTCACTTCTTCCTATCTCTCTGGTTTGAACCTTGACTTCAGAGGAAAATTGGCCTCCATGTCCTGAGCTCTGCATTTTTGGGTCTGTTATATTTAATTAATTAAACACTAATTACACACACACACACACACACACACGGAAACCTTATTAATATTTTTCTCACTACAAAATCCAATGTTTTGGACTTTGAGAATAAAGAATATTTCCTTAATTTAGAAAACGAAAGGACATACCTGTAGTGTTGAATGTCTGCATCTCTGCCCAGTCACTTTGGATAAAGCCTAATGATCACGTTACTATGACTTCCTCTCATTTTTTTTTTTTTTTTTTTTGGTTTTTCGAGACAGGGTTTCTCTGTGTAGCTTTGTGCCTTTCCTGGGACTCACTTGGTAGCCCAGGCTGGCCTCGAACTCACAGAGATCCGCCTGGCTCTGCCTCCTGAGTGCTGGGATTAAAGGCGTGCGCCATTTTAAGAGTTGTCTCGAATGTTCTCCCTCACACTGAGGTGAAACTGTACTGGTAGCTTCCACCTTCTCTAGCCTTCTAGAAACCTATGTGTCCCTTTTACATCATGGTCACTGCAGAGATACACACCTTTTATCATTCTCTACTAGACTAAAGCCATGGCATTCATTTATCCCAAAAGAAATGCTTGGCCAGTAGGTAAAAGTAACCACTGTTCTTAGGCAGTCACCCTCCAGAGGGCTTAAACCTAGGAACTGGGTATAACTGGTTGGGAGACCCGGGACCAGAGGAGCGGGCTGGGGAGGGTGGAGCTTACCTGTACCTGCTGCGGGGCGGGAGATGCTGAGCCTGGGGCACTGAGGAGTGGAGCCTCTGCTGGGCCTACAGGGCAGAAGAAAGTGGTGAGGGCCGGGCCTCTGCAGGCCTGGCCGCCACCTGTCCCCTGCTGCACGCTGGAGCCTGTCTCCAGGCTTCACTCGTGCGTGTGCTCACCCACTCGGTCGGGGATCGGTGCACGCCGCGGGCAGGCGCTGTAGACGTTGTTCTGCGAGCGTGGCCTCTGCGGGGCACCCCGGCGCTGTGCCGGAAACGGGCGGGACGCCCTCTGGCCTCGAATCCTCATCGCCACCCGGCCCATGCGCCTGGAGAAGGCTTCAGGAAGTCACCGGGAAGAGAGAAGGACATGGCATCAGACGCTGCGCCTCCTTCCCCCAAACTGAGGGCCACACACTTCTCTGAGGCCTGGCAACGTATGGTCTGAGCATAGATGCCCAGGGTGCAGAGCGAAGGAGGAAGGGCAAAGCCCTCCCGGGGCTCCATCTCCCATCCCACGTTCCCTGGGAGTTCAAGCTGGCTCTGAACGCTCTGGGCTCTTTGGGTATCTCAGCTCTCCCAACCCAAGCCTAGAGCCTCAAGCTGCTCACCTTTCCTCCTTTGAATGGCTCTTTTTACCATCAGCCCCAACAGAACCAGCAAAAGAAAGGCCAGGAAGGTCGGAATCAGGATGTGAAATTCCAGGATGGGGATGTGAAGCCCCCGGTCTTCTCTCCCATGCTGTGGGCTGTGGTGGAGTGTTCTTGGCCAGAAAAGAGAGGGAGAGAGGGAGACAGAGGAGGTAAAGGAGGAAAGGAAATTTAAAGACTCATCCTTGTGTGGCCACCTTTTTTTTTTGGAGATGACTCAGAGTTGACCCTTTGTGAACAGAATTTCCTCCATCACTCCCCCCCCCCCAAAAAAAAAGATTTGTTTAAGGGGTCAGGAGTCTTGGATTCAAATTCAAGTTCTGCATTTTACTGGTTATGTGGTCTTGAGCGAGTCTTAATTCCCCTGAGCTGTATTTCCTTATAAATGGGAACCATAAAACCCGCCACGAAACTGTTAGGGCTGTGAAACAAAGGAGGCATAAAGAACTGAAGGTGCCTGGCCTATAGCAGTTTCTAAATCGGCTCCTGTTCCCTCCGTTAGAAACCCTTCCCCAGGCCGGCTTGCATCAATCAGACCTGGACATTGCATGTCTTTATCTTTGTTTTTTTTTTTTTTTTTTTTTGGTTTTTCGAGACAGGGTTTCTCTGTGTAGCTTTGCGCCTTTCCTGGAACTCACTTGGTAGCCCAGGCTGGCCTCGAACTCACAGAGATCCGCCTGGCTCTGCCTCCCGAGTGCTGGGATTAAAGGCTTGCGCCACCACAGATACTGCATGGTGCCTGGCGCGTAGTTGGCATTAGGAAAATGTTTATTACATGGATTTCTGAAATAGGAATCAAGAGTCCTGTTTTTATGGAAACCACTTAGATTTCATTGCCCCAGTTCCCCCACTTAAAGGATCCAAACGGTTCTGGGAGTCTTTTCTCCTCACTCACAAGTTTATATTCGCTCAGGCTATAAAATTCTTGTGTGATTTCCTCCCATTTGCTGTAATGCTGCCCCCTCGTGGTTCATTTAGGTCCGACATTTAGGACAATGCTAAGCAACAGAAACATTTGTGACTTAAGGAATTTAAATTGTGTTAGCAGCCTTAATACGGAAAAGAAAAAAGATGAGCATAATTTTAACACTTACTAATCAGCAATTAATTTTAATTACTTTAAATTAGTTAAAAGTTCTTCTCATTTAGTTATTCATTACAACAGACCTGAATGAATCTATATGGTTGAAAGATCCAAGTCTTTCTATAAGGTCAGAAATGGCCGTTGGCAAGTGTATTCTTTGTTGAGGAGACTGATGCATTTATATAGCACACTCAGAAACAGAGCATTTCTCTGTAGACTCTTGGAGACAAAGCTGAGAAGTGGGCAGGCTGACTTCACCACTCTTAGCTCACAGGCCCTAAACGCAGAGACCCTTATCTTTACCTAAACGCAGAGACCCTTACCTTTGCCTAAACGCAGAGACCCTTACCTTTGCCGGTGAAGTCTGGTGTGGTGGCTGTAGCTGGCCCCTAGGGACCCGAGTGCTTGCTGAGCTGAGGTCTTTGAGGGTGTGGTAGCTGGCAGGAGGGCTGGGGACTTGGTAGCTGTCACGGAAGATGTTCTGGAAACTCTGGGATGGTGGGTGACTGGATTGGTGCTGGAGGGCTGGTGAGCTGGAGAGGCCTCAGTCTTTGGGGCTGGTGTGTTAACTTTAAGAGAGAAAAGGAAAAGGTTACATTAGTGGTACTGGGTGTTCTCCAGTCTCCAGAAGGAGCGGGCCTCCTCTTCCTCTCTTGATCATTTCTTCCTTGTGCCCGTCCATACTACCTTTGTTCTTGTGGTTCTCATGGCCTGAAATGTCTTTATAGCATGCCATCTACACAGACAATTTTCATGCATGCTTCCTTCAAATTTTCTCAGCTTCCTTCCAATTGACCTTAGCTCAGCAAGTACTGGGGTCCCTAGGGGCCAGCCACAGCCACCACACCAGACTTCACGGGCAAAGGTAAGACTCTGTGTTTAGGGCTTGTGTGCTAAGAGCCCTGAAGTCGGCCTGCCTCCACTTCTCAGCTTTTTTTTTTTTTTTTTTTTCTTCCAGCAAGCCTTTCCTGACTTCACAGGCAGAAGCAGAAGCACTTACCATGTACTGAGCATGGGGGAGGGGGGAGGGTGGGAGTGGGGGTCTTGCTTTTCTGTGCTCATCTATTCTCGCCCATCCCATCCCTGTCAGTCACACTGATGGATCTATGATCTGCCCAGTTACACTGTTTCTCTTGGCCCCAGCAGGGTTTCCTAGCGTAACAATGTTCACTTAGTGTGTCTAACTTATCTGGTATATGTTAAGATGCTGGAAAGATGGCTCAGAGGTTAAGAGCACTGTCTGCTCTTCCAGAGGTCCTGAGTTCAATTCCCAGCACCCACATGGTGGCTCACAGCCATCTGTAATGAGATCTGGCGCCTTCTTCTGGCCTGCAGGCAGAACGCTGTATACATAATAAATAAATATATCTTAAAAAAAAACAACATACAATGGAAATGCTAGCATGACAGTCATCTTTTCATTGCCAAATGGAGTTGTTAAAACCACTAGTGACCAGCAGCCAGAAGACACCCCCTGCAGGTAGCAGGAAACATAATGACCTCCAGCTGGGAACCGGCTGCTGCCCGCTGCCAGTCATTCAAACAGGAGCTGGCGTTTGTAAATTGGTCACTTGGTTACTTGTGGTGCCACCTGGTGGTGACATGGGACTCCTCCAACTAGAGCCTGGCATCCTAGCAGTAGGATGAAGCCCTCTCTTAGGGCAAGGACAAAGCACGGGAAACCCATGTCTGCTTTGCAAGCTACCCTTTGAGCTGAAAAAAAAAATCTCTCCCTCTTCTGCTGATCTTGATTTGATGGACTGACCTTCGAATATGAATTCAGAAGAACTGGCATGTTCAACCTCATGGAGCCAGCTGGGAATCTGCTCCCGCAGAAACCTGTGAAACCATGGTGGAGGCTCAGGAGTTGGTTCGTCTTCCCAGAATGGCTCATACTCTGTTGGAGGCAAGAGGGATATACTGGTGATCATGAAGAGATAGGACTAGGGGATCAGGTAGAAACTGACTCAGCCAAGGCCATGAGGAGATGAGTATGGTCCCCCCAAGACAAGCAGAAAGGGAACTGGGCATCCCCTCCCCACCACTTCCCACCGGCACATCCAGCATTCCCTATAAGACTATCAGGCTATTGGGTTATAAACTGCTGAACCAGTCCTGCATGTGTTAGGAAGCCACTGAAAAGAGGAAAAGTCAGGGGTAAGAAGAAATGAAGGTCCCAACCATACAGTAACAAATTTGGACTAGATATAGCTTGATCATTGAGTCTCCTTTTCATTCACTCAAGACTTCTCATGACATAGGATAGTCAGGGTCCTTCTGGTTTCCTCTGCCTCAAAGCCTCTCCTCAGGCTAATGTCTGTCTCTCCACTCACACCCCAAGTAGGATGGGCAATGCACAATATCCATCTTATTCCTTTCATCCCCTGTGGTAGAAGGTTCTAGGCTGGGGTGTTAGTCTTAGGCTCTGTTGAACTGCATTGTTATTGGGCTCCCTAACATGGTAGTAGCACAGAGCAGTTACAGTTAGAAGATTGCCTCCGTTTTCCCCACTGGGAATGTTTTCTAAGCACCTACCAGTGTGGACATTCAGGGTGATTTTCTGGGTCTTGCCCCGGTCCGTGTATAGACCCACACCACAGGCATAGACTCCATTGTCACTTTCAGTCAGATGTGTCATCTCCACTAGGAAGAGCTTCTTATCCAAGCATGGCGTTAGGGTGACACGTCTTTCATACTCTTTCTTGACAAAGCTGCTGGATACCACAGTGGCACATATTCTAGGGTCAGTCATCTGCCGGCACAGATACATCCTCACATGTGTTTGAGGGAGTGGGCACATGATGGTAATGGATCCACCCCACTCTACATCCAGCTTTAGTTCTGGGAGGACCTTCAGGGTCCCAGACACTGCAAGGAGAAGAAATTAATGCAGAAGAAGCTTCATACACAGATGTATCTCGACTTCAGCCACATCCTCTACTTCAAGCATCTCTCCAAACCTAGAGCTGATCCCAGACCACCCTCACACCCACCCCTAGACATAGCCACATCCTTGTCATTAGCCCAGGCTCCTCCTTATGATGATTTCTGCCTGTTGACTCATGCTCAGTTTCTTCAAGGTCCTATTCTCATTCAGGCTTAGTCTGTGCCCACCCTGTGCCCTCAGGCTCAGCCTCATAATTAAACCTGAGACTTTAAGAACATAGACACAACAACAGTGATTACTCCAAAGAGAAATAGTGTGCCTGGAATGACCCCCAATGACACACAACCCCCAAGTGACTCATTCTTTTCTTTTCGGTTTTTCGAGACAGGGTTTCTCTGTGTAGCTTTACGCCTTTCCTGGAACTCGCTTTGGAGACCAGGCTGGCCTCGAACTCACAGAGATCTGCCTGCCTCTGCCTCCTGAGTGCTGGGATTAAAGGCGTGCGCCACCATCACCCCCCAAGTGACTCAATATGGGGATGAGAAAGGTGACACATTCTTGCAGCACATTTCCGTTCCGAGTTCTTTTTTTTTCAAATCCTCTCATCTACCCAGTAGTCCCCCTTTCAACTCTATGAAACCATTCAACCTGTACACATTGGATGCCTTTTGTGCACATCCCTCCCTCATACGATAAATCCTGTGGTAAATTATCCCAACAGACAGCTACTGCAGCACAATGGAACAGAGTCCATGAGACAGACAGCTCAGTGCTCCCTGAAAGGAGCAAACAGGAGCACCTGATTCTGGCTATCAAGGGGATGGTGTCCCAGGAGGAGGGCTTTTGAGAGAAGTGATGTCCATGCTGTACCTTGAACCAATGGGCATGAAGGGCAACTGAGAAGGTGATCTTAGTCACGAGTGTATAGAACTCACGGGAGGGAAAGCAGGCATGTATGAGTGTGAGTGCACATGTGTGGGGATGAGCACACATGTGTCTGGATGGTGTAGATCAGGGAGGGGTAGAAGTTGTGTGCCCACCCCCTCAAATACATGTGAGGATGTATCTGTGGCCACAATGAGCAGGAGGAGAAAAGAGTAGTGTAATTTGACCTGCTACAGAAGAGGGTAAAGCCCCAGACGACAATGTAAGTGAGTCCCAGCAAGTGCCTTCATATACAGAGAAGAGGGTTGTCTTAGTTACTTTTCTATTGCTGTCACAGAACACCATGACCAAGGCAGATTATAAAAGAGAGAGTTTAATTTGGGGCTCATGCTTTCAGAGGGTTAGAGCCCATAATCACAGTGGTGCCAGGGGTGGGGCATGGCAGCAGGCAGGCAGGAATGGTGTTGGAGCAGTAGCTGAGAACTTATGTCTTGATCCGAGAGAGAGAGACAGAGAGAGAGAGACAGAGAGAGAGACAGAGAGACAGAGACAGAGAGACAGAGACAGAGAGAACAAGCTGGAATGGTGTGGGGTTTTGAAATTCCAAAGCCCACTCCCAGTGGCACACCTCTTCAACAAGGCCACACTTCCTAATCCTTCCCAAACAGTTCCACCAAGTGTGGACCAAGCATTCAAATATATGAACCTATGGGGGTCATTATTATTTAAACCATCGAAAGGACTGATAGGGCAAAGTGTGCATGTTCAGGTGATTCTGAAGGGCTAAAGCAGAGGTGAAAAGGGCCTTTCAGATGACAAGAACCAGCTGTATCAAGATGGGGATGTGAGAAAGAACATGGCAGGGAAATCTGCCAGCCTACTGATGTTTATCTACAGACTGTGCATTCTGAATCGCTCCAATGATTTAGTCAGATGAGAGTTTAAAGAAACTAGAATATCCATGGGTCTGAGGCTTCTATATTAGGATATTTCTGGTAGAGGGGAGCATTGAGGGGTAGGAAGGTGGGAAAAATGAGTTAGAGACAGATAAGGAGGTTAGGAGAGGGCGAGGGACTAAAAAAATATCCACAGGAAATGCTGAGATGGAAAAGTGAAGCTTTGCTTTTTGTTTTGTTTTGTTTTTTAAGACAGGGTTTCTCTGTGTAGCTTTGGAGCCTGTCCTGGAACTCGCTCTATAGACCAGGCTGATGCCCATGAGTAGTCTTGTCCTTGGGTGTGGCCATTCTCTCTGTCTAGGCTAGTATAGGGCCCACTTTTTAAAGGAACATCCCAGATACAATTCTTGGCCACTGAAAAGCGATTCTTGGGAAGAAAGGGGAGATGGGAGAAGGTATCTAAAGGACCCACCGATGTGATATTGATGTTGGAGAGGCAGTTAAGTGACATCTAGTTTTCAATCTCTAATTTGGTGACTAAGTAGCTAGTAATAGTAGAAGGAATGATGTAGTTTGAAAAGTCGTTGTCAATATAGAGTTGTGTGAAAACACATGTCTGAGATGTGAATGACGCCCTATAGCCTTTTCCTAGTGTAAAATATGGTGAAAGAAGGTAAGACTGTGAGGGCCGAGGACTCTCTAGAGATTGTCTAGGTGGGAGTGGGATTCAACCCAATCAGGAGCAGAATGCTCGAAAGGACGGAGACAACTGCTTGAGATTTGTATGTTTATCAAAAGGGCTATAGCTTATGAGCGTGTGTTTGTGGGGCAGGCGTTCTCTTTACCTGGACCTGTAGCTCACCCGTTCACCAGCAATCGTGGGTGTCCGTTTGTCTCTGCCTCCCCAGCTCTGGGCTCACAGGTGTGTGTCACTGAGCCTGGCTTTTTTTTTTTTTTTTTTTTTTTTTTTATGTGGTGGCTCTGAACTCAGGTTCTCATGTTTTTGTGGAAAGCATTTTACCTACCTACCCAGCCCCTGACGGTAAAATTCTAATTTCCTTTGAAAAGGTTGAAAGGGCTGGTGACATGGTTCCGTAGGTCAAGGCACGTGCTGCCAATCCCGGCGATTTTGGTTCCCAGTGCCCACGTGATAGAGAAAGAGAACTTACTCCTCCAAATTGTCCTCTGACCTCCAGATGCATGCTGTGGCACATGCCCCCAAATGAACAAACAAATATAATAAAAAATGTAAAAGCACAAGAACTTTCCACCTAGCATCCCATCTCCATCTACAGTCGCCTGACATTAGCTCTGCAACAGAAAACGGTTCTATTTCCTTTCACAGGGCGCTCCCTCAGCTGCAGCCCGAGTCCACCCTTCTCTCGTTTCAGAATGTCTGTCTGCAGCCATCCCCCCTTTCTGCCGCATCACTGGCTCCATATTCTCGTCAGCACTGCAATAGCTCACACATGAGCCCTGGCGTCGGCGCTTTTAAAACCCCTCAGAGGATGTTTGCGTCTTCTCCGCTCTCAAGTGTCTCATCACATTCCTATCCGCTCCTTCAATTTCTCTTTGATCAAATTCAATCAAAAGTTTGTCTCTAAAAGTCCACCCAAACTGCTCTCATCCGAGTCGACACCACTGCTGTCCCTGTCTCTGTCTGACCACTTGTTTGTCCCCATCTTACTGGCCCCTTTGGCAGCATTTGACCCAACCGAGTCCTCCCTCCTGGGACCACTTTCTGTGCTCCCCCTGATGCTATACGGCCGTAGCTGTTCCTGTGATGGCTCCTCTCTCACTTGTCCACCTACATCTACCCCTCCACTGGGCTGGCACACAGCTTGGTGTCCGACCTACTCTTCCTGTGTCTTCCTTCTCTTTCCACACCAGCTCATCTGCTCTAGGGCCTTTTAAATACAGGTGCTGATAGACTGGGTTTTAACTGAACATATGTTTGTTTCTCGTCTTGTCGTTTCGTCTGAGCTCCCGACTGGCTCTGGCCCCTGGACTCCATTGGATATTTAAGATAATATTGAACAACAGCCAGCAGAGAACTCTTCTTAAACCTGCTCACTCACAAAAGAGTTTTCTATCTTGGGAAATCACGCTACCACCCAAGTGCTGAAGGCCAAACTCATCCTCATGCTAATGAATCAAGAAAAAAATTGCTGGAGGTCCAGGGAGATGGCTCAACAATCCAAGCTCCGTCCTTGGAACCCAAACATGTATACATGTGTAAAATCCCAGACATGTATCTGTAATCTCCATACTCCCATGGTAAGATAGGAGACGGAGAAAGGAGAATCGCCTGGAAGTTCATAGGCCAGCTACCTTAAAGTCTGTAGCATAGCAGCAGACACAAGACGGGTAGGAAGAAGGTATGAAGTGACCCCCTAAAAGTTATCCTCCTATCTCCACGTATGTGCTGTGGCATGCACACAATAAAATTTTTTTAAAGGAATAAACTTGAATATTCTCTCTCTCTTGAGTACATGTCTCACACACAACGTGCTGAGTCATAATATGTATATGTATTCTTATTAGCGGTCTAGGGAAAAAGGTTTGAAGCCCTACCCCAATATGTACAGGCCTGAGGGCAGTATTAACAAATAAAGGTCAAACTATCATACATCTAGTTATTCAAAGTTATTACCAAGGGCTGGGGGTGTGGCTTGGTTGCTACAGAGCTAGCCTAGCACACACAGAACCCTGAACTTGAGCCCCAGGCCTGTGTAACCAGGTGTGGTGGCCCATGCCTGTAATTCTAGCTCTTGAGATCCTCTGCAAGAGCATCAGGAATTCAAGGTCATCTTCATCTTCAGAGTTCATTAGAGGTCAGCCTGGGATACAGGAGACCCTGTCTTTTAAAAAAAAAAAAACAAGATTAACAATAGACTATTGATTAAAGTATTTTGTATGTTCTAATCATGTTAAATCTATATATTCCTGCTCTGTTGCTTATGACACATGTGACCTCCCTCTGGGCGGGCTCCACTTGGTCCCTCAGCTTTCCTCAGTGGTGTGATTTCCCCACATTTCTGGCACCTCTCATATCTTGGGGTCTCCATTGCTTCACCTTCACAGTAATTTGTGCAGTGACATCTCGGGGTCTTTGTACAGACAATCCAACCCTGCACACCTTGCCTAGCCTCAGAGGCTGTTTGGAACCTTGGTGCTGGCCTTCACGACCCCTTTACCCTTATATGTTGCACATATGCAAAGACAGCTGTGTGTGGACAGGCCAAGTTCTGCTATAGACTTGAGATGTAGTATGGCCCCTTGGACCACAACTAGAACAGGATCTGTATGTCTTTGAGGACAAACACTTTCCAAGGTGGCAGTATTCTAGCATTATGCCCTCAAGTTCTCTTTTTTCAAGTGAAAATTTATGAAATGAGTTGAGAGGTGGAATATTGTGCTCAAGGCATCTTTCCTATTGTCCCATTGCAAAGTACGAGGTTTCCTCTTGTGCTGGATAGTTTTATGTCTCAATTAAGAAAATCTTTCCATATGATTGGCTTTCAGGCAAGCCTATGGAGGCATTTTCTTAATTAGTGATTGATGGGGTAGGGCTCAGCCTGTTGTGGGTGGGACTGTCCCTGGGCTGATGGTCCTGGGTTCTATAAGAAAGCAGGAGCCGGGTGGTGGTGGCACACGCCTTTAATCCCAGCACTCGGGAGGCAGAGCCAGGCGGATCTCTGTGAGTTCAAGGCCAGCCTGGGCTACCAAGTGAGTTCCAGGAAAGGCGCAAAGCTACACAGAGAAACCCTGTCTCGAAAAACCAAAAAAAAAAAAAAAAAAAAAAAGAAAAGAAAAAAAAAGAAAGCAGACTGAGCAAGTCATAAAGAACACGCCAGTAAGCAGCACCCTTCCATGGCCTCTACATCAGCTCTTGCCTCCAGATTCCTACCCAGATTTCCTTCAGTGATGAACAATGATATGGAAGTGTAAGGCAAATAAATCCTCTCCTCCCCAACTTGCTTTTTGGTCATAGTGTTTCATTGCAGCAATAGAAACCCTAACTAAGACACTCCCTAATTGTACTAATCTCTTAAAGAATCATAGTTCTTTGTCTGAATCCATTTTGTCTGATCTATTTGCATCTTTCAAGCTCTTTTCTTTGCCAGGCAGAGCATTTTCCACACATTTCTGTGTTTTCTCGCTGTAACTCTGGGTAAACACAGTGAGCCATAACTGTACCATGGTGCGAATGCTATGCCACGTTTACAATACTTCTGTTAAACAACTTAGTTCATGTGAATTCAGCATCATTCAGCTTACAGAGGCACAAACAGAACACAGGCAGACTCTTTGCCAGGTTATAACACAAATGACTTCTACTCCACGTTCTGATAGAGTCCCTGTTCTCCCGTGAGCACAGTCTTTACGGTGCCCCTCCCCCCCCTTTTTTTTTGTCGTTCTGGTCTTATGTGTTCTTACCAGTATGGCCCAATTAACTTCCAATTATAGCATTCTAGATCTTCTCTACATCATCCATGTTTCAACATGCCTCCTGAAAACTAATTCTGAAGGCCTATAAAGCACAAGGTCAGATTTCTCAGAGCAGGAACCCCACTTCCTGGTATAAATTTCCTATTATTAGTTACTTTTCCTCATTGTTGCAACAAAACACCCAACAAGAAGAAACTTCAGTAAGAAAAGGCCTATTTGGGTTCACAGTTTGAGGATCTAGACCAGTGGTTCTTAACCTGTGGGTCATGACCCCTTTGGGGGTTGAATGACCCTTTCACAGTGGTCCCCTTAGGGTATCAGAAAACACAGATATATACATTGTGACTCATATCAGTAACAAAATTACAGTTATGATGTAGCAATGAAAATAATTTTATGGTGGGGGTGGACACAACGTGAGGAATTGTACTAAAGGGTCGCAGCATTAGGAAGGTTGAGAACTGGTCTAGACTATCATGGTGTCGATACTGTGGTAGCAGAAGCATGAAGCTGCTTGATTTTATCTTGGGGTGGGATCAACAAGGAAGATGAATTCCAGTGCTCAGCAGGCTTTCTCTCTTCCCTGTTTGGATTCTGTCTGTCATCTCAGCCCATAGTACAATCCACAGTCGAGGTGGGTCTTCTCCCTCAGGTGATGTTCTCTGGAAACATCTCACAATCATACCCAGAGGTAAGCCTCACGAACACCTCAGCATTTCCTAATCCAATCAAATCTTGAACGAAGCAAAGGAGATATTATTGACAAACCCAGTAAGATAAGCACACTGAGCCAAAATATGGTGTGAGTGTTAATGGATTCAGAAGGTGCTCAAGAATGAGAGGTAAGTGGGTTTGAGAAGAACCAGTGAATGGGAAATGGGGAGGAATGATGTTGCCATAGCAGGAACAGCCTGAGAGAGGGTGTGGTAGCAGGGATCTGTAGCATTTGTTCAAAGAAGAGACTGTTTGGCTGGAAGAAGATACAGGGAAGTGCGGTACATTTGGAATAGAAGAGAGGAGAGGATATTTAAGTTAGTAGTGGGAGCCATCAAATGACATTCTAATGTTAGAGACAGGATAGATGGAATAGCTGGTTTATACGGTGGACCAGTGAAGTATCTCAGGCAAGGCATTAGGCACATTGAGTTCCAGATCTTGGTGATCATTCAAGGAGGGTGCCAGATAGGCAGTCGTAAACCGAGATATGAAGTTTAGGGGCTAGGTTAGGGAGTCTTCATTTGAACTTAAGGGTTGTCAGTTCAAGAGTGAAAAAGAAAGATCTAAAGAAAGAGAAAATAGAAATAAGAAGAACAAACCTTGGAGACACTCACTTTTAGATCGCATACATATAAGTGAATAGTTAGGATACATGACACCTCCAACCTTTAAGACTCTAAAGGCTGCCCTGGATGGAGGTCTGGAAGAATGAGGGGGGGCCAGCACTTCAGGGGTCCCCATCCTGCTCCTCCCTGGCTGCAACTCAATCTGTGCAGAAACGGTAGAGCTGGAGATGGCTGCCGATTGATGACCTCTGCCTACCTCAAACCTGCTAATTAGCCTGGAGTGTTTCCCCATAGCACTCACCTGGCAGGAAGTAAAGTAACCAGAGCCAAAGGCACATGGTTCCTTCGAGGCCAGATCCTATCCAAGAGCCCCTGGAGTGCGGCGGCGGAGACACTGCGATCACCTGGAAGCCTTCTACAGTTGGGCGCTTGAAAGAGATTCTGGCCCCCCTGAGGGGTAAGGGCTTAAAAATGAGGAAATGATAATCTGTCTTGTTTGCTAACTAGTCTTTGTCTAAAAAAGAAAACAGCAGCAAACCACAGCGGAAATCAAGTGTTGAGAAAACATGTGTTACATAAAGATGGGTGACTAGGGTTCGAAGGGTCTCTAAGGAACTCAGGACTCCCAGAAGCTACCAGGTCTGGGCACCTTTCTCAGAGGGGCTCAGGATTTCTATGCCTTGATTGGCTTCTGAGTTAAAGGCATTTATTGTCTCTCTGTCTTCCGGACAACACAACCTCCTCACCAATCCTCCCCCAACAACAAAGGCTTTGTGGACCAAAGCTTGGCTGCTTGAAGTCTTAATGAGTTGTCAGTTAATTCCTCTGATGAATGCTTGTGAACACCTACTATTCGTAGTGATATTTATTAACCATGGATTTTCAGCAATTCGCTATTTTCTCTGAACTTTATCTAGAAAATAAACGAAGGTGAGACACACAGTCTCTGGCACCCCACCATGCAGAATATCATTTCCGGGGTCTTAGCCACAGCTTGCCCCAGCTGTACTTGGGTCCTCATTCTCCCACAGTGGTCTCCAAACAGGGGCTTCCCTCTTACAGAGGCATTGATAGAGAGAAGAGAGAAGCCAAGCCAGCGAGCTCATGATAACAACGTTGGTTTCAAGGCAGAATGTCTGAGGGTTTGTCCAGGCTTGACGCTTTTTAGCCTTGGGCAAGCTTCCCTGAGCCTGTGTTCTCACTGATAATTTGGGGACAGTCACCGTCTTGGCTGGTGCACAGCAGAAATCACTGATGAGGCCAATACTGTGCAAAGCTGTAACTTATCAGAGGATTCCCAGGTTTTCCTCCAGAGGTCCCCTAGTCTAGGCTTTCCAGCCCCTTGTGCCCACCCTATTTCAGGCTCCTTGGTGGCTGGCTGACTGCGCACCACTCCGCACTCACGCCCACACACCAGATTTGTCACATGCTCTCCAAAACACAACCGGACAACTTCCTCAGCCCCGGAGGTTGAATGCGAGTGAGTTCAAAGCAGGTGCAGAGGAAGAGGAAAGAGGAAACGTGTGGGTGTGAGCAGCCTGCCCTGCTCTGCCCTGCCCATCTCCCTCCAGGTCTCTACTAGCTCAGAGGAACCGGCATGTGATGTCCTCCAGCTAGCAAATAGGCCAAGAGGTCTGAGGGCAGCCTCGGGCTTCTGGTTTGAGTGGCTAAGGGAGGCCAGTTTTAGCCAGGATCAGTGTTTACACTTCCTACTTACAGAGCTCTTTCCCATGGCCTCCATCTGCCAGCCAGCTAGCGAGGCTCTCCATTGGCTGGGATTGCCTTGGAGTCCTGGGGCAGGTGAGAGGAAGCTGAGGAGAGAGGGAAGAAAGGAAGGAGGATATGAGTGAATATACAAAGGACAATGGTGGGTGTGAGAGTGTGTGGGTGTCAGTGTATTGTGAGTGTGTGAGAGCAGTGTCCTGTGCCGATGTGCAGCAAGCCATGTAAATGGGTGTTGTGTGGTGTGTAAGCATGTGATGGGTGTTCTGTGACACACACGTGGAATGTGACGTGTGAGCATATGATGTGGCTGTGAGTGTGTACCATGTATATTTGGTGTGTAATGTCTGCATATCTATGAAGTTCTGGAATTTGCCGTGTGGCCGAGCCTGCCAATCAGGGCTAAAGACCTGCGGATGAGAGAACACTTAACATGTGCAGCCTACACAGATTCCTTTTGCAAATTCATAGGAGGAGGAAAACAAGAATTAGTGTGTGTTGGAGGGGTGGAGGGGTGGCCATCTGCAAACCTTTCCATCTGCCGTGGTGACCTGCCTGCATGATAGACTGGGGTGATAGTGTCACAAATAATGTGGGAGAGACCAACCAGTATCTGATTGGAATTGAGGCCCATTTCATGAGATGGAACTTGTACCTGCCGCTGCTGCTCTGGGGGCCGAGGACCTGAGACTAGATTGGACATGGACCTATGGGAGAAACAAGTACTATCATTCTACTAAAGGAACATTGTAATTAAATGACTCCTAACAACGTTCTTCTATGAGACTAAATTGGACACAGACCTAGGGGAGAAACAAATACTATCCTTCTACTAAAGGAACATTGTAATTAAATGACTCCTAACAACGTTCTTCTATACATACAGATCTTGCTCAGCCTTCATCAGAGAAGTTTCTTCTTGTTAGTAATGTAAACTAACACAGAGACCCACAACTGTACAGTGTGCAGAGAGTGAGAGACTTTGGAGCACTCAGTCCTAAATGGGATGTCTCCATCAAAGCCCTCTCCCTAGGGTTCAGGGACCTATGCAGAGAGCAGAAAGGTTGTAAGAGCCAGAGGTGATGGATGACTCCCAGGAAATAGTATCTTCTGGATATAACAGGTATAGGACCAAGCCATATAAAATAAAAATAAATAAATCTTAATAAAAATTAAAAGTCTAAGCTATGTGAGGTAGGAATGACTGGAGAGATCAAAAGTCTTAGACCTGAGTCTGGCCAAATGGAGGGCCTCCACTTCAGGCAGTCCTCCTCCTGACTCATTGTCCTTTCCACAGTGACGCATAAGTCAACCAACCAATCAATAGTAGCCATTGGCTGAAGCTTTGGCTCAGTAGTAGAGTGATTCCCTTGAATGCACAAAGTCATGGGGTTCAATCTCCAACACCACAAAGATGCCACCAATCCACTCTCACTGTTGGATGGAATGTTCCAGATATGTGTTAAACGCAGTTCATCTATAGTGTACTTTAGCTATGAAATTTCTCTGTTAATTTTTAGTTTGGAAGATAAAGCTAACGATGAGAATAGAGTATTGGAGTGCTCTCTATTAGTATATCAGGCCCATCTGACTTTTCACGTCCTTTAGTGTTCGTTTTATGAAATTACAAGCCCTAACAAACATCTGTATATATGTCTTTATGTTTTATCTCTTCTCATGGGTCATTAGCTTTATTAACATCTAGTGCAGTGATTCTCCACCTTTCTAATGCTTCATCCCTTTAATACAGTTCCTCATGTTGTGGTGACCCCCAATCATAAAATTATTTTGTTGCTACTTCATAACTGTAATTTTGCTACTGTTATGAACCCTAATGTAAATATCTGATAGGTAGGATATAAGATATACGTGACTCCCAAATGGGCTGCAACTCACAGGTTGAGAACCACTGATATAATGATACAGTGGCTTTCTTTATCTCTTCCCTGGACAAGTTTTGGGTTGAGGCCAACTTCAGTAGCTATCACAACAGCCGAGGAAGCTGGTTTACAGCTGCCATTTGCTTCATGGGTTGACTCTGATATTTTGATCTCACCGTGAGTATGTTTCTTGGAGACAACAGATAGTTGCGTTTTGCTTTTTAATACATTCAGATTGTCTGAATCTTTAAATGGGGCACTGAGGCCATTTGTGTCAAAGGTTGTTTTTTGAGAGATGTTTGTTAGTGTCTGTGACGAGATGTTGTTCTGGTTGGTTGGACTATTGTTCTTTGTCTCTTGTTAATGCGAGAGGATTCCTGGCTTACCGTGTTGGATATGATATCTTTCCTAGCTCTCCTTTCTTAATCTAGTCAGTTCATAAAAGTCATCCTTTCTTTTGATTTTGTGAATAAGATTTTCTTTTAGTGTGCTATTTTTAAAATATTTTCTCTTTTGAGGCTCTAAAAAGTTATCAATGTATATAAGTGTGTGAGAGTATACACCATATGTGTGGAGGCCAAGAGAGGGTGTCCGATGCCCTGGAGCTAGAGTTATAGGCAGTTGTAAGCTGCTAGCTGTGTGTGATGAGTAATGAGCTTAGATCCTTTGGAAGAGCAGGACACACTCGACAGCTGGGCCATCTCCTTAAGTATTCCTACAGTGCTGGTATGGTGGTCATGAACTACCTTAGTTTGCAAATGTCCTTATTTCTTCCTCAGTGTCGAGAGATGGCTTTGCTGGGCGCAACCATCTTGATTGGCAGGTGTGCACTTTCAGCTTGCCGTATCTCCACGGCTTTCTAGCTTTTAGTGTTGCTGACGATAGACCTGATGTTATTCGGATGTGTTTGCCTCTGTAGGTGGGTTTGCATTTCCCCTTACAGTTTTAATACAGTTTCTTTGTTTTGAATTGTTGACATCTTGACTATGATATGTTCTTCCTATTTGGGTCTCTAAATGCCTTTTGTGTTTGTATGTCCATTTATTTCTATAGGTTTGAGAAATTTCCTACTGTAATTTCATTGAAGAAACTACTTATGCCTTTAGATTTCACTTCAACTTTTTCTTCTTTCTTCAGGATTCTTGGGTTTGGTCTCTTGAACATGTCCTAGGTTTTGGTCATGCTGACCAACTTTTCTTTTGTATATCTGAATAGATTATTGTCTTTAATTTGTCCATCCCTTGATAATCTTTTTTCTTTCCTTTGTAGCATGGTTTTGTTTGCTGATACCTTCCACTGTGTTTTTTCATTTGATTGATCGCCTCTCTGAATCCCAGCATTTCTGTATGGCTCATCGGAATCTGGAGCTGAAGTTACCCTGTTTTTCTAAGTTTGTTATCCATGTGGTTCTCCTGTTCATCTATTTTACCAACTTTCTGTTCTAGGTCCTGCGTTGATCCCCTCACTTCATTCATCTGCTTGTTTGAGTCTTCTGTGTAGCTATTAATTCTTGACAAAGTAGGACTCTGACACATGGATGCCAACATGTCTTTTATCATGGCCTTTGGTTTCTAGTTTTGGGGAACTGGGGTCTTGTGGCTGTTTTCTTCTATTTGCTGTTCCTTTGTTGTGTTTCGCACTTCTGTCAGTGGTCCTGGTTTTTACTTTTTCACATTTCCAACTTTTTTTTTTCTGTGATTTTTTTGCAAGTCCCTTGGGCAAGCTGTTTTTGCTTGTGTTTATGTTTCCTGAACTCTGTAGAAGGGATGCTGGCTACAGCAACAAATGCTAAGACTTGGCGGAAGTCCTGGTGTGAACTTGTAGTAGTGGACACTCGGTCCTTCACTTGTGTTCTCGGTAGGGTTTGGAGACAGTGGCGCTAGGGTACTGACTTGGAAAAATGTAGTTAGTAGGTTTTTAGAGCTGAGAAAATTAATAATTAAAAAATAAACGGAGGAGGAAATAAATAAGAAGTAAAAGGAATGGGAAAGGAAAATATACAGTTAAGTTTCAAAAAGAGGGTAAGTATGGGTTAGAGTGATAAGGAATAATGGAGACAATGTTCTAGAATAGGTGCAGAAAAGAAGAAAAGAAAGGCCAGCCATAAAAGCCTGTTTAGATGAGACAGAAGCTAAAACAGAAAACTAAGCAACTAAAGTAGCGAAGCAAATATTAAAAGAGAAAATGAAAATGCACCAGCGTAGACAAGTAGTCCTTGTTCCCTGCTGGTTGGATTGGACCCAGTTTTGCCTGTCCCCTTGGTCATCATTTACTGCCGTCTGGGTAGGTGGGATGAGGGCTTTAAGCAAAGCAGACCTGTGTGTCCTCTCTACTGAAAGGGGACTGTCTGGGATCCTCCTTTCTTCAGCCTTAGCTGTAGCTTCATCTCTGGTGTGCATGCGGGGCCTTCTGTGAGGGGGCGTGCAGGGCACACCCACGCTTGTGTTCACCATTGCTGCTGGGCGCTCTCTTTCCTTCTGCATTCTGCCTGTCCTTGTTCCTCTTCTCTGACAGCTCTTGTCTAAGGATTCTTGTGCTCAGTAGTGGGATTACGCCACGCTAAGCGCACTGTTCGTATTCCTGCCTTCTCGCTCGCCTGGGCAGTGGCAGAGCAGCTGTCCTCCGTATGTCCCTCTGGAGACTTGCAGGGAGTCTCAGCTTAAGACTCTCGTGCAGTGTGTTTACCACAGTCCCCATAGTTGTGCATCGCTCTGGCTGTCTTTCTGTCCAGGGTGTGCCTAACTTCTGACTCCAACTCTGTAGTCTAGCCAGGCTCTCTTTAGCTTGTCAGTCTTACGGTGGCTGTGTTCAGCTGGCAGCAGCGCCTCCCTGGCGGCTACCACTGACTCCAGCCTGGTGTGAGCACCATAAAGTGGCTGTGTGCCAGCTGACTGCTCCTGGCTATTTCACCATGATGACACTGTAGATGTCACCATGGCTTGTTTCTTTACTTCTGTCGCCCATCTTTGTTTACCCACTGTCCTTCGCGTGTTTCTGATGTTCTTCTGGTATTTCTCTCATAGGAATTCTAGTCACTCTCATCTTGATTCTTCTCCTTCACTAGGTCACATAGAGGCCTTGCCTGTCACCATACCTAGAAATCTTATTTACTTTTGAGACAGAGTCTTGCTATGTAGTATAGGTTGGCCTGGAACTCAAAGGATTCTGGCCTCGACCTCCTTCATGCTGTGATTACAGGTGTGTGACATTACACCTACCTGCCTTGGAAGAGACTCTCTGGAGCACCTTGGCTCATTGGCTCATTTTCTCATTCCCGCTTTAGCTTCATGGCCAACTTGGTGCCACTGGCCTCTGTCTTGTATCTTTTATCTAGTGCACCCTTTCTCCGCTTAGATAGTTTTGTTTCTGAGATAACCCTTCAGTATTATTTTTAATGGTCCAGGCTCCTCAGGAAGTTAAGTATTTCAGGGAAGCCTGGGTGCGGGTACACTACAGATTTCTTTGCCTTGGGGTCCAGCTTCATAGTCATCAGCATAAATGGTTGGTCTCTAACTTCATATTAATTATTAATGTCTAGTGTTCTTGGAAGAGTTGTCCAGTCTTGAGTCTAGAAAAGTCTTAAATGGTTAGAGATTATTTCAGTTTACAAAGTAAAATCATCTGTCTTGGAACTGCTAGGTGGGCCTTGTTAATGCATAGTCAGACTATTATGTAACAGCCTTTCAAAGGATAATTTTTAAAACACAGGAAGTTTTCCTTGTCATCAGATGTTTAACTCCCTGAATGGTTGACGGCCATTGCTGAGTGGTTTATCATCATCAAGAATAACAAGCTCACAATTATTATTCTTTTGTACAGGGCTGAATGACATCCTAACAAAGTTCAGGTCCAGCCGGGCGGTGGTGGGGCACGCCTTTAATCCCAGCACTCGGGAGGCAGAGCCAGGCGGATCTCTGTGAGTTCGAGGCCAGCCTGGGTTACCAAGTGAGTTCCAGGAAAGGCGCAAAGCTACACAGAGAAACCCTGTCTCGAAAAACAAAAACAAACAAACAAAGTTCAGTTCCACCTGTGACCCAGCTTCCTTCCTGTAAGGAACTTCCTCAGGACCAGACTCTGTGGGGCACTTGCCATCACCTATTGATAATACAATACATTGCCTGTGGCTTTGGTGACATTTTTTGGCCTGTGAGTGCAGGGATTGGGATAGGCCATGTGATAAGCCCAGGCTCGGACTCCCGGTTACTGACATTAATGCAGACACCGAATCTCAATCTCCTGTCGCAGGAGAGCCCTTCAGTGGCACAGTGCGGGGAAGTACATGGAATGGGGATATATAATGTCTAAGAACAAGTGACTCGGCTTACAGTTAATTATACCTCTTCTGGGCTGACTTTCTATCATCACCAGAGAAGTAGATCTGCATCCACATCACAAAGAAAAGGACCTACCCCCAATACCCTTGCATCCCTGGACAGGTAGGACTCATGCTTGAGTCCTATCATTGCTACTTGTGAAGGGGGGGGATGTGAAGGGGCCCCAAAATAGCTTGACCACACAGCAGCCATGACAGGCTTAGGGGCCTAGACACAGCTTCTGTGACAGGCTTACTGGCAGGCAACACCCAGATCCAGGAAAAGCCTTAAGATGACACCACCCAGATATCCACCCCGGGGTGAGGAAGTACCTGGCATCCCAAACAGTCCAACCATTAGATAAGGTGGCCAGATGTCCTTGAGTCTAGCACACACCTATTTTTTGTTTTATAGATACCCCTAGACAATTGTCAACCAATCAGGGTCCTGGACCCTGGAAATTCCTTCACCCCAACCTCTGCTATGATAAAAACTCTGCCCTACCTGAGCTCAGGGCTCTCTGCTCTCACCGCTGTGTTGGACAGACAGAAGGACCAAGCTCTGGAGCTTGAAATAAAGGCTCTTTGCTTTTACATGCAGGAGGTGGGGGGTGGGGGGGAGAGGGTTGGCGGTGGGGAAGGACCTACTATTCCTCATCTTTTTCTCTGCCTCTTTTTGCCTGGGAAGGAGTCAAAGACTCTTATGTAGGCCAGGGTCAGGGAATTAAGTCCTGCAGTTGGATAGCCCAAGAGGAGAGCAGAGGAGAACTGAGCTCAAGGAACAGCAGGTTGGCTCGTCAGTCCCCAAGACGTTATGCTCAAGACCCCTTCAGCTTAGCCTTCGTAGGGGCCGAGTTTGTTGATTGGAACACATATTCTGGGGCACCTGAAGTAGGAGCTAAGGTGTGGGGGACAAATGCAGCCCGAGCCTCCTTGGTAGCAATCATAGACTTTAATTATTAATTGGCATTTCTGATTTGTTGGTTTCAGCTGGTTGAAGTGCAGAGCGCAGGGAGAAACAGTTTTTTACTTTGACCCTTAGAAGAACAGCTGCTCCCAGGCTCAATCTTCTTCCTGTCCACTCAAAACTCTCCACATACAAGAGGGTGAGAGTTCCCTTATCTGAGGTCCACATGAGCGACAGGAAGGGGAAAGGTGACTCCAGGGAAAGGCCCGTTTGTGTTATTTCTTCTCCTCCTCCTCCTCCTCCTCCTCCTCCTCCTCCTCCTCCTCCTCCTCCTTTTCCTTCTTATCTCCTTCTCTTTCTCTTCTTCCTTTTCTGCCTTCTCCTCTTCCTCTTCCTCCTCCTCCTGCTTTGAAGCAAGGTCTTCATGTATCCCAGGCTGGCCTCAAACTCCCTACGTAGCCAAGGATGACCTCGACCTTCTGATCCTATTTCTACCTCTTGAATGCTGGGATTGCACGTGTATACCACCATGCTCACGTTACTCATTTCCTCTTACTTTCCTCAAGTTGAAGTTCACCCTCTAATAAGGGCAGAGGTCTCGAAGACAGATCCCAGGCCTACAGCCAGGAGTTGCCAAATCTGGTTTGACACCAGCTTATCTCATGGGTGCCCTAGAGCAAGTCTCTTCCATCTGAAAACCCTTGGTGCCCTTACGACTTAGGTATGCTGTAGACTGCAGGAATTCCTTATGCTGCCCTATAAGGTGCACAGGCTGGAGGTAAGCCTGGTAGTGACGCCATGTCTTAGTGAAAAAGATACAATCTGGGAGGAGATGGGGTCTCTTTCAGTGATGTTTATAGAAAGGCTGTGGCCTGAGTCTCAGCATTTAGTAGGCACCTGAATTCTAGTAAGGTTTCAGATGTGTCTTTTGAATGGAGAAGGGAGGACGGGAGAGGTGGAGGAGAGAAGAGTTACATTGACATCCCATCGTACAGTGTAAGAGGCTGCAAATGGCTCTCCCTCCTGAGGTGAGCCCTAACTCCGAACCCTCTTCTCTCAGAAATGTCTCTCAGGTTTGACTCTTTACTTCCACCTTTAATTAATCTTTTAACAGAGAAAAGCTGCAGGTCGGAACTCCTCACACCTTCCAAACAGGCACAGAGAGGCCAGGCTTTGATGGCTGAGCAAGGGACCAGCACACCTCTGAGGTCAGGAGGGAAAAGCCCAGGAGACAGTGCAGGCTGTGAGTGGATCAGTGTGATTCTCGAGTTGATTGTCACAGGCAGGGGTAGGCGGTCAGCACTGTCTAGACTTCCTTGGGAACATCGTGGACCTGTGCAGCTATGTTGCTGGATTGGATCAGGAATGCTGAGTAGGCCAGGTCAGCTTCCTCCTTGGATGACTGGGGAGCAACAGGAGAGGCATTAGTTGGTGGGCAAGAAGAAGGACATACACGTGAAGTTCTGCATATACCATCTCTGCTGGAGCAGCACACACTTCTGAGACCTTGCTCTCAGTCCAGCCCCCATGCTCAGGAGGAAGAGCTAAATTTTGAGAAATGGAAAGTTGTAGCCTCTAAAAATATCTCCCACTGTCTCACTACTCCCTTATGCAAAGTGGAGTGGAACACCCTCTGTCGGCGGGGGCTGTCCCCAGAAGCCATGCTCTTGTAGTCCACAGGTGAGGTGACCTAGGTTCTTGTCAGCCAAGATGTCCAGCATTTTCTCTTTCTACCATCCTGGAGAGGTAGCTCTTTTTTTTTTTAACACTGTCCAGATGGCAGGGACTCATTTCTAGGATGAACTCCACATCCTGACTATGCTAAATGCAGGCTCTCTGGGGGTATGAGGGGAAGCAGATACAGTTTAAAAAAAAAAATGTCAGTACTCCATGATTAGAAAAAATAGGGCATCATAAGGAGCCTTTGGAAGACAAGGAGGGCAATTTGCAACCCAATGGTAGGAGTTGCCTCTTCTGGGGTTTCAGGATACTGGTTGAGGTGGGCAAGGGTGTGATGATCAAGATGCCCACTGTGAATAAATGTCTTCCAGCCTCAGGCCAAAGGATAGGCCAGAGGAAGCTTTCAAAGGGGGATGAGTGGTCCATGTAAAGGCCCTAAGGCCCTGTAGCTCAGGAAGATAACCCACGCAGTCGTCACTGTTAACATGTGACCCTCTGCCTGTGACCACATCTTCTGCAGTTCACAGCCTACAACTGAGTTCCTGTCCCTCCGAAGCTTCACACGGAAGGATTTGTCCCCTTCTCAGAAAGTCCTCTCGAATAGTCTCCAGATGGGGGTGATTTTGCCCTGACGTCTAACTGTAGTCCAAATTCCCTGCCATGGAACAGGATGCCCTTCTTCCTTACCCGCTTTGCTTTCTTGGATTCTTCTGGCTCTGTGGCAATCTCAGTGGTAGTCACGATTTCTGCATGGAGAGAGAGTGTGTCCTTAGCCCTAACCATCTCTGTTCTTTCCCAGATGGGAGCAGGTCCAGTTTTGCTATGCCAAGGGCTGTGCATTCTCAAATTACATACCATCTTTTCTTTCCAGGACTGTCTCCTGATTGTCTGGAGAGGCTCCCATGTTGTCATTGCCTCCCAAATCCCTGGAGTTCTTGAAGTCTGACATGCTAATGTCTGTCCTGTAGCTGCTGATTGACATCCGATCTGTTGGGCAGAGGAGTCGGTGTGAGGGTAGGGCCATGGGTAAGGAGAGCAGTGTGTGTTGCTCTCCCTGAAAGGACCTACCACACACCACAGCCCAAGGAACACTAAGGAGTGGTGTCTTTTGATGTTTACCTCCAAATCAAAGTGAAAATAGTCTGACTCCCTTTCTTGGGTAGTCAAGACACTAGGACCTTTGCTAATCTGTGACTCAGTTCACAGCACTCCATTCTAGCTTAAATCAGCCCCGTGAAAGGTAGTTATTGCCTTGTCTTGAGCCACAAGGAAGTGGAGGATAGAATGGGTGATAGCAGAGTCACATGGCTGATCAGCTGAACTGGAGGTGGGATGGGGAGCATTCTGGGTACTCACCTACATTCTTCCGGTGACGGACTCTTGCCACCCACACAGCCACAGCACCCACTGCCAGCACCAGACCCAGGGGCACCAGGGTGGCGAACAGCACTTTGGAGCTCCCCTTTGGTACGTCAGCACTGCAAGAAGTATTAAGTGAGCCCACCATGGAGGGAGATCCTCAGAATGTGCTGGAAGGCTGTCCCAGCTAGAGGTCCCCCCCCCACACACCCCGTCTACCTACTCTATCTTTTTGATGGAGTTCTCAACTCTGCTTTGCTAAGGACCACCCCATGCCCTGAACCAGCAATGCAAGGACCTGGCCTTCTCCGTATTCCAGGCTTGAGATACTGAACTGGACTGCTCCAGCTATGGGAGAAGGGGTGTGCGCCCTCCCCTCCCCCGACAAGCATAAGCCAAGCCTGCGAGAACTGCCTGTCTACTAGTCTCTTTCACACTCTGTTACTTGGTTCTAGCGGCCCCGACTTGGGGCTTGGCCTCTGGAGTAGGGGAGCGGGCAATCTACTCACCTGCCAGCATCCACAGATGCTCTGTTCTCCTGAGCTTGGTCTCCCACGCTCTCTATCCCTCTTTCCTCTGCCAGAAGCTTGGGGTTCAGAACGGCTCTGTTCTCATTCTCACTGACACTGGATTCAACTGCCTTTTCTGGAGCAACATCCGCATGTGCGTTTGCATCTGGTGGGTTGACATGGCGTGACCCTGCAGCAGAGCAAAACAAAGCTGGTTCTGGTTTTTCCTCTGTGTTCTTGTGCCTGTGGGTTAGGGAGAAATCACAGGGCAAGACCTCAAAGCTGCTGGGGTGGGCTCTGGACTAGCACTAAGCTTGGTAATGAAGACCTGTTCTAGATCCCAGACATTACATCTACTCTTCCTGCCCCCACACCGTGATTAATTCTATCCAATCCTCTCCCCTAGTCTTACCAAGTTCATTTCCATTGTCAAGGATCTATATAACAGATCCACCTGTGACAACAGGCAGACAAAGAGATTTTCACAGCATCAAAATCCTGTCCCAGGGCTGCCTCCAGGCAGCATCACCACAATGGCTTCTCGTGAGCTACTCTTGCTGGACTCAGACTTCCTGAGATATTCAAGGCTAAAAGGCCCACATCATACAAGATGACATCTTATATGACTTTTTCTTTCTTTCCTTTTTTTCCCCTTTTTTTCTTTTTCTTTTTTTTGAGACAGGTTTCTCTGTGTATCAGCTCTCACTGTCCTGGAACTAACTCTGTAGACCAGGCTAACCTTGAACTGACAGAGATCTGCCTGCCTGTGCCTCCCAAGTGCTGGGATTAAAGACATGCACCACTATCACCTGGCTTATATGACATTTTAATCAGAGGCTGGGAATACCAACTTGCCAGATGAGCTTGCATTAATGTTTTCTTCCTCCCTTTATTCTTTTGGTGTCAGGAATTGAACCCAGGGCATTGCGCATGCTAACTAAGCGCATGCTCTAATCCAAGCTACACTCACACCCTGTGCCTTCGTGTTCTTGGTCAAGATGTTGGTACCCGACCATCTTCTGAGAACAGTCTCGCACAGATGGAGGAGGACAAGTGTGCCGATGTGACTGTGACTCTGAAATTGCTATGTGGGACTTCTGGACGGAGAGGGGGCTTCACTCTGGTGGGAGAGGCACCCGTGAGACTTGACTTACGACTGAGCTTAAACAGGAAAGCTCCTGCTATTTGCTTCTCTACTCCTTCTCTCTTATAGCAAAACCCGGGGTTACCCTGATGGAGAAGCTCCTAGTCAGGGGCCTTTGATAAGCCCTGCCATGGGGTGCTGTGGGGTGCAGGCACTGACTGCTGGAGACTCACCCCCTGCCCTCTCTTCAACCGCTACGTAGATGGCTGTAGTTTCTCCATAGGTCTGGCCTTGCTTCACCCCACACCAGTACCAGCCTTCATCTTCCTTCTTGACAGGGTTCAGGGTCATGGAGATGAGCTGGTTGCTGGGGTCACAGCTCACAGAGGACTGGCGGGCCCCTTCGTCGCGGCTAGGCAGGACCTGGCAGCCCTTGTTGCTCCACTTGCACCAGTACTTCTCATGGGAGTAGAGTTTGCAGGGATAGTGGCAGGAGAGCGTGAAGGTCTCTCCCAGCACAGCCGTCGAGTTCCGGGGTGTCACCTCGAGGTTGGGCTTCCCTGGAGCTGGCAAACAGACACAGAAACTGAGACTTGGAGATGCGACCGGGGAAGGAAAGTGGTGGTTTTGGTGTGCCCGTGTGCATTTCCCCTGAAGATATCATTGTGATACATTAGTCTGCGTATAATAAGAAGCAGAAGGCATGCTAACACGGTGACTATTGATGACCACCATATCAGCCCAGAGTTTAATACAGAACATACAGCCTCGCTCGCTGGCTTCTCTTCGCTTCTTTTACTTGCCTTTACTTGTTTGGTTTTTTTCTAGGCTTAGTACAAAGAGCATGCTCAATATTCTACTTCAGGGGACATCTGTCTACAGCAAAGGAGGCCAATATTTGATATCAGGAAGTGTTGCAAGTAATGATTGAAGGAACATGTGGTGCTGGTCATGGGTCTGGGAATGTGACCTCCGGACAGGTGGGTCCTTCCTGCACCAGCATGGATGGCGATGGCACAGCAGGGAAGATGTCTAGGGGGCGGATGGAACCGCTGCTGTTGGAATAGTCCTCAGCCTCCCGCCTCCACCTGCTCCAGGTCAGCTCTCACCTTCAGCAACCTGGAGTTCTATGGTGGTTCTCCAGCGAGAGTCGCCATTGGTGAGACACCAGTAGGAGCCGGCGTCCCGGGTGGTGAGCTGGTTGAGGATGACAGTGTAGGAGCCATTGCCTGGCTGATCATACAGGGCCAGGCGGCCCTCATAGTCTTCTTGCACCACCCCCTGGCTCTCCACAAGAATCGGGCAGTGGCCATTCCCATCCCCTTCCCAGCGACACCAGTACTTGAGGCTGCTGCTTTCCTTGGGGTTGTAGGGACAGATCACTGCCACAGAGCCTCCTGTGACACCCTTCACCACAGAGCGACTAGGGGGAATTGTAGACTCTGGAAGTACAGATGGGGATCGTGTGAAAAAACAGAAATACTCAAATAGCAACTTTTCTTCCCATGACATCACCATGGAGAGAGGAAAGTTTAGACAAATCACCTTCCACTCCTCAGAAAATGAAAAACATTTTGTTTACGTCTGAGTCTGTAGCCAGAGTCTGGGGGCCAGACTCCGATGACTTTGGTGTGGGTATCTCCTCCCTCTCTTCCCATCTCATTCTCAGCAGTGAATGAATGGCATTTAAGAGAGAATATTGGCCCCCTTCCTTTGGCTTCTTATAAAATCTCCCTCTAGATAAGCTTCTATTCTGTTTCTTAGCATATCCGAAAAAAAAAAGACTCAACGTATTGTACCTAAATTACGAAAATGTATTTGGAATAGCTATACTTTAAAACAGAAACTAAAACAATGTGGTATGATTTTTAGGAAAGACCCCAAGAGTCATCTTCAAGAACACAGAAGCTAATGCAGAGTTCCAGAGGGAACCCATGGTGACTGAAGATGTCAGGGATGTTGATGAAGACCCAGAGTTGGGAATAGGAAAACAGTGTCAGGAACATAGTCCCCTTAAAGAAAAGCCATAAGGACAGGTACTTTGAACTTCAACTACTGGCTTGCTGCTTCTCATGAGGGCGATTCTGTGTATGAGGGTGAGAAGGAGCATGGGCTGAATCATTCCACCTTGCTGATAGCACATGGAGGTGTAACTGTTGAGGCAGATTGTACCAAATAACAAATAACCCTTAGAGCTGTGGGAGTGGAACATTCAGATGCTGGGGTATTGCCTTTCCTGGAAGCTTTAAGGTCATGGTATGCCAATTTTCTCCTATCTGAGTTTCAGGGTTGTGATGTACAACTTGCTCTGGAGTTGAATGGGTTGGGAAGGGGACATGGGCCTACCATGTCTGCTAGTCATGCCTCCAGCAGGGGCTCTACTTTCCTTGTTCTTGTTACTCAGGGATAACCACCAATAGCCCCTTGATAATGCAGAAGAGTAATTGGGAACTAGCATAAGGCAGAGGTTGCATTTTCTAGCTCTCCTGAACTGCCTCCCACTTAGTTCAAGACTTACCAGTGAGTAGATACTGATGACTAACGTGAACATCGATGAATATATCAGAGAGTTAAGCTAATGTCTCATCTGCCAACCCATGCCACCCCATCTTGCTTGCCTTTTGGAGGGTCTTACCTTCATTGACAAAGAGTTGCCACGCCTGAATGGGCCAGCCTTCTTGAGGCAGACCAGAACTGTGGGCTCCACACAGGTAGTGTCCTGCGTCTTCCTTCCTCAGGCCTGTGATCAACACACTGAAATGGCCATTATTGTCCTTTTGGGTTAGCAGGATCCTGCCGTCAAAGGCTGGATCCCTCTTCCCCAGGGTGTTGATGACCACTTCACAAGTTTCCTTGTTCATCCGGCACAGATATTTGGCTTTATCTGCCACCTCACGGCCTAAAGCGCAGTTAAGAGTCACTGAGGATCTTAGATCTGCATAAACCAGCTCTGGCTCAGGCTCTAGCACCTGGAGGTCAACATTCTTCCTATTGGCACTAGGCCCTTCCCCAGCCTGGCAAACATACAGCCCAGCATCACTGAGTCTTAGGTGATTAATGCTGACACCGAATATTACTCCGCTGGTCCCTTTCATGAAAAGTTTTACTCTGTCCTTATAGCTGGGGTTCACGTTTCCAGTAGAGTCAATGACAAGTTCACAGGTCTGACCTATCTTCTTACACAAGGATTTCTTGCTATGAGAGTTCTCCTTTTGGAAAGGGCAGTCGAAGGTCACATTTCTGCCCATGTCTTCAGTGTAGACATGAGTGTCCTCTGGGAACTCAGGAGCTGAGAAATGAAGGACAGGGGTAAATTATAACTTTTGTTTCACAACCTAGGGCCATTTGCTGCTCCTAGTGAGGGCTCTGGGTGGGCCAATGACCTAGAATGCCCTCCTCTCTAGAGCAACATTGTCAGAATTTTTCTGTTGGAACTTGCACAATGACACACCAGGACAAAGGCCGCTAAAGCAAAGGTTTTATTTTTACTTTCTCCTACCCTTTTATTTTTCATGCCATTATTCCCAAGGGCAAGCCATGGAAACCAGAATTCCTCTTCTCCAAGTCAGACCATAGAAACCATAACACCTTTATCCTAAAGCTACCCACAAATCCTAAAAACATTACTTTGACCTTCTCATTTTTCTCTGTGACAATGGGGCCGAAAGAAACTCCTGATCTACCATTCTGTCTATCAAGATCTTCACTGCCGACTCTGCCTCACACCCCAAAAGAAGAACTACAGCTGAAGCACCTGGAGGAATTTGAACAGATGAGCCTTGCTGGGTTTTCCACTCAGTCTGCTAGCTCTGGTTCACACCTGTTTTGTCCTATCTCATCTCTATCTGGCCGCCCGTGCTTCATGGAACTCCATATAAAGGTTGCATAGGAACCAGATCTTTGCATGGTCATTGTGAAGATTCCTATGATTGCAAAACTTCAATAAACGGGGGCTGGAGAGATGGGTCAGCAGTTAAGAACACTGGCTGCTCTTCCAGAGGACCAGGTTTCGATTCCCAGCATCCACATAGTGGCTTACAACCATCTTAGACTCCAGTCCCACAGGATCTGACACCTCTTCTGGCCTCTGAGGGCACCAGGAACACACGTGGTGCTCAGAAACATATGCAGACAAAACACTCACACACATAAAATAAATAACTAAAATTTAAAAGCCAACTTGGTTAAATGAAGTGTTCTCTGGTTACCCTGCCTTTTGTTGTGGAGGTGTTGGCTATGACTTTTATGAGTGAAGTCATCAGTCACCCATCCATCTCCTCCCTCTTCCAGGGCCCAGCCTGACTTCCATCTCCTCAGGAAGGGTTTCCCTAAGCTTGCACTATTTCCTCCCTTCTCTGTGTCCTCCTGAACATCTTCGTCAGTCATCACATCCAGTCTAGGCTCGACCTCTACAGACTGGAGGAGACATTTCCTTCACATTTTCCCTCTCTGCTGTGACTGGCACAACATCTATTTTTGGCAGGTGCTAAATTAACATGTGCAGAAACAAACAGAATTGAACATGAACTGTCTAAAAATAATATTCCAAATCTTCTGGGTGGCCTTAAGAAACAGAGTCTGCTATTCAAAGTGTTTAATTCCCAGCATCTGCAGTACCCTTCTAGGTATCTAGATGGGGTCAACTGTGAATAAGCCTCATCTCTTAGGGACCTGTGGTGTTATGACTCTCCATGAGCATAGGAATGACCTTCTTATTTAGGATACAGTTAATGGCACCCACATCCCAAAGAGCAATGCATATCCTCAGAGCCCCTGTGAATTTCCTCCCTTGAGTTTTCTCTTTTAACTCCCTTGGACAATCAGAGGTGCCGTCACTGATGAACACTTGTCAGAAAACCTTTTTTTCTTCTTCTAATCTTTCAGTTGCAGTGGGCCTAGACTTCAGTTAAAAAAAAAAAGTGAATTCATGCTGAGAGTTCTCATGGAACTATCTGTGATTAAGCGGAAGGTTTGAATTGTAGATATGAGGGAGAGTATAGCCAGAGGCATCTGGAAGAGTCCAGAGCATGGAGAGACTGTGGCAGACTGAACATAGCCAGTAGGTACAAGAGAGAAGTGGGAGCATGGTAAGGGGTGGGGGAGCAAAGAAAGTGTGGGCCAAAAGGAGGGTGCAGAGTCCAAATAGCAGGGTAGAAATAGAAATGGGGGAGGGGGTGGGGGCGGGGAGCAGGAAGCCCATGAGCTGTAGAAGTTTAGGATAGGGGAGGGCCAGGATGCCAGCATGGGCTTTGGGCATATAACAGGTACTTGTGATCCTGAGGGAGCCTGGATGCCAACATGGGCTTTGGTATGCTAACCACAGATAGCCACTTGTCCCTTCTGCCAGTTCTAAGGGAAATGGCTCCTTTAGTAGAAGGGAACTGGCTTCACAAGGTCCCAAGGAATGATGGCTTTCATCTATCCTCCAGAATTTGGGGAAAAGGAGTTTCCTTTGGACCTGACAGACATCGTGTCTCAACTCTATCAAATCAACAAAAGCTGTCCTCCTGGCACCCATTCAAGCCACTTAAGATGCTTGTTAGAGATCCAGAAGACAGAAAGTTTCACCCATTTCTCCCAGATATGCCTTATCTGTCTTGATATTCTATTATGAAAAAAAAAGAAAAGCCTTTGCCTCAGGAGGGAGGAGACTTATGACATCATGTCAGGATACTCTTCTGCAGGAGGTATCTTCCTGGGGCAAACTCTGTCATAGCCCCTGAATTGATTTAAACTATTTTCCCCAGGAGCCTGGGGAGCTGGATTCTTACCCTGGCTGACCTCCAGGCTGATGTCAAAAAACAGGGGTCGGTTACTGGTGCCCAGACCACACTTGTAGCTCCCAGTGTCATCCTGGGTGAGCTGTGCAATGTTAACCACAAACGTGTTATTCTCTGGGAAGTTGATGATGTTGGCTCTGCCTGCATACTCCTTGGAGACGTAGCCGTTTGAAGAGATGAGGGTTGTGCAGAGGCTGTTGGCTCCCTTCCGGCACCAGTACTTCCGGGAGTGTCGGTTGACGGAGGTGGCTGGGTAGTAGCACGTGATGGACACCGAGTTACCTACCACACTACTCACCTCCTGGGGACCAAATATGGGGCTTTTTGTGGAGGCCGCTGTGGGAACAGAAGACAAGAGAGTTTTAAGAATGGAGAGAGGTCAAGTGGGCTGAAGCGATCCACATAGCTCATCCGGAGGAATGCCATTTTCTAATTAATGTGTATTCCCTAGTTATTTGCATGATACTACGGCCATACAACACTGTATAAAATAAAATGGTTACTTGATCATAATTTGGTTCCATTTTAATTGTAATGTAATAGGTAAGTAAATTCCATTTTGTACCAGGCATCCACTTTATTAGCTGTTGGCCTCTGACCTCAATTACTAAAAACTCTGACCCCTTGTCTCCTCCCCTAAATTGTATAACTGTTGTGAAATGATTAACAGTTTGTTCTGGCTTCTGTAAACATGGTTATCGCTGTGGCATGGGGAATGGCAGTTTCTCCTGTAGCTATAAATGCTACAGAAGTGGAGTAATTGTGGTGTTAACCTTTCAGATTCTTTCCCCCATCTGTTCAGGTGTGGCACATTTCTGATTTGGCTTAGAGTTACCTGCCCAGCTAGCACAAATAATAATTTTGGCAAATTATAACTGTAATTGAGTTTGTAGTCTTTTCCCAGGAGTCTCAAACTCCACAATATTCTTGGAGGCCCCAGCGAGATCCTGGGGGACCTCAGACTCAAGGCCAGGGATCCAGGATAAGGCCCAAGTGAGGGCAAGTCTAAAGCAGACTTGGAGACTCAGGGACATCAGAGACCATGGCTGCCACAAATTAAAGAGTCGCTAGTCAGAGTCAAGCCCTAGTTGAGGACAAGTACCAAAACTGGGAGGTCCAGTGATAAACAGCTCCAGATGGGGGGAAGCACTTTTTTGTGGACTTGGAGGCCCGGGGATGGCCAGACTGTGAACACTGCAAATTTGCAAATTGAAACAAAATGGAAGTAAGGATTGCTGGCTCATGCGTACTCAAGACAATACCGATCAGTGAGCTGTTCTGGGAAGTCCTGACCTCTGGGGACACATGGAGGAGGAGATTTAATGTCCTCCTGTACCCCTGGGGGTTTGGACATGTAAGTGAAGGTGGCCAGTGTATGTCTGTGTCTGACTCCCTCTGACTATGTGAATGCTTTGTCTTTTTACATTGTTTGCATTCGGTGGATTTGTGTTTCCTGGTGTGCTTAATAAGTTTTGTTGCAGAAAGGAGAAGCTGACAGAACATAGCCAAGTCTCGCTTGAGCTGCATGCTGCAATACTTCCAGAAGTTCCATAAGGCAGACTATGGAGTTAAGATGTCATCTAGAAAGCTCTGCACTCTCTGTGAACTAGAATGCCCCTCTTTTCATGTGGGATGGCCAGATGCAGGGTCCTTCAACCCGCAAATTTCCAAGAGAGTCTGTCAAGTGGTCCCAGGGAACCCTAGCCACCCAGACCAGTTTCCTTATATTGACTGCTGGTTCTCCCTCCTCTTTGAGTTCCCTCCATGGCTGGAATGTTGTGCCCTCAAGCAAGGTTTCTTGGTTTTAGTTACCAAGTCAATAAAATCAAAGGCTCAGTAGTAACCTAAGTAAAATGCCTGGACTCTCTGTATTGGCCCCTGTGAAGGAGGGGAATTTTCTCCACTTTACAACTGCATCCAGCCAGTCCAGTATCCAACTGTATCTGAATGGGGACTGTGCACTGGCTCTCCCGATAATCTATCCTGACCATCCCTCACTTTCACACACTTGGAGTTGCCTGGTTCATGCTCCACTCCAGCTAAGCAAGACCCCAGCTGTTCTCCCTCTTAGAGAGGCACCCCCTAGTGGGCTCCCACTCCCACCAGCACAAAAGGCTTATGAGGTCGAGAAGCCCAGAGCTTCTCTAGTTTTTGTTCCTTTCTTGACCCTGTATAACAGAAAGACTTAGAATCTTCCTTTCTCTGGGATGCCCCAGGCCCTATCAGCCTGTTGGAAACTATTTTCTTTACCCACCAACCCATTTGGGATGATTGTAGGCAGCTGCTAGGTACCCTTTTTACTGCTGAGAAGAGAGATATAGTTATGACAGGAAGGTTGTGATGGGTTCTGGGGTAACCAGAGCAAATGCAGAAGAAAGAGCTGAGTGGATATTACCTTCAGCTTTACCAAACTGGGATCCCAACACTGACCAAGGTTAAGGCAGCACTAGACACCTATCACCAGGCCTTAGTGACCAGAATGAGAGCGGCAGCCCCAACTAATCTCTCAAAGGTATCTGAGTAATGCAGAGAAATCAGGAACTATTCATTCCCTCAAAGCCTTCTAATTTCTGTAACTTCCTGTGAATATTTGGGGATGGCTCATGACAAAAGCAGTATTACTAACCTGCTGGTTTTCTGGGGCATCTAGACCTATGGAGGTAAATTCCCAGGAAGCCTCCCAGAGGTGCTCCAGGAATCCAGCAGGAGATTCCTGTGTCATCCTGTTTAATCTTAAGGGGAGTAAATAAGAGAGTAGAAACCATCTCCCAGACAATAACAAATCCTTATACTTTAAACTTATACTTACACAATACTCAGCCTATTGGTTCAAGGATAAATTGTACATATTGTCTTAGACCTGAAGGATGCCTTTTTCTCTCTGCCTCTGGCACCTGTGAGACAAACTATATTTGCCTTTGATTGGACAGACCTTGAGTCAGGGTTCAGTGGCCAATTGATCTGGACCAGACTACCCACAGGGGTTTAAGAACTCCCCTACTCTTTAAAGAAGCTCTTAGTGTGGACCTGCTTGAGTACCTCCAAGGACACCTGAATGTCACCCTCTTGCAGTATGTGGATTATCTCATTGATGTACGAACCCTGGAGGAGGGCCAAAAAGCCGCAGAGGAACTTCTCGAAACTCTTCAGCAGCTGGGCTACTATGAGTCTGCTAAAAAGACCCAATTGTGCTCCTATAAGATAACTTAATTTGGGTAACTTATTGCTTTCGGGGTGGCAATAGGAGAACCCTGTCCTTAAGCAGGATCCAATCTATTCTGAATATCCCTGCGCCACGAGATAAAAGGCAGGTGAGAGAATTCTTGGGTACAGTTGGCTACTGCAGACTGTGGATATCCAACTTTGTAGAAATAGCAGAACTGTTCATATCAGTGCCCAGGAGGAAATGGCCCCGTGAGCTGGGAGGGCAAAGAAAAGGAGGCATTCCCAGAGCTCAAGGAAGACTTGACGTCAGTCCCGGCGCTCGGCCACCAGACCCTGATAGCTCCTTCCACTTGT
The DNA here is from genome assembly GCF_949786415.1 of Peromyscus eremicus. Classification (NCBI taxonomy): domain Eukaryota; kingdom Metazoa; phylum Chordata; class Mammalia; order Rodentia; family Cricetidae; genus Peromyscus; species Peromyscus eremicus. The sequence goes on from NC_081431.1 coordinate 61,874,330, forward strand.
TGTGGATGACAACATGGGGCGGTGAAAGGGTACTGACTCAACCTCTGGGACCCTAGGAACGGCCTGTGGCCTGTTTGTCTAAATGCCTAGACCCTGTTGCTGCAGGACGGGCAGCTTGCATCTGGGCCACTGCTGCCCCAGCACTACTGTTAAAGGAAATTGATCAACTAACCATGGGACAGGAAGGAGCTGGTTGTCACCAATCCCCACTCCATCGAGGTGCTCCTCAGAGGAGCCTCTGAGCACGGGATAGCAAACACACACCCCACCCGTTATCAGGCTCTCCTTTTAGATGTACCCAGGATCAAATCCTTACCATCTGTTATGTTAAACCCAGAATCCCTCCTGCCTGACCCTGAAGAACAGCTGGTCCATGCCTGTGCCCAGGTCATTGACCACCTGCAATATGGACAACTGGACCTCTGAGACCAGCCCCTTGGGAAGGCAGATGTGATCTTATTCACCTAAGGAGGCAGTTATGTACAAGACAGTTTCAGGTATTCGGGAGGGACTGTAGTGACACACACAGAGGTCATCTGGTACAATCTCTGCCTCAAAGGACATCAGCCCCCAAGGCAGAATCCATAGCCTTGACTCAGGCACCAAGATGGGGAAATAGCTGAGCCGTCAACATCTGTGCCAACAGCCGACATGCCTTTGCCAATGCACATGTCCGTGGGGCCTTGTACCAGGAACAGAGCCTGCTGACCTCTACAGAAAAGACGATCAAAAACAAGGAGGAGGTCTCTGCTCTCCTAACAGCTTTCAGGTTGCTAGAGAAGCTTGCTATTACCCATCGTCTGGGATACCAAAAAGGGGATTTGGCAGGACCCTAAGGCAACAGATTTGCTGACGGCACAGTGAGAAGAGCAGCCACAGGGCCAGTGCAAGTGTTTGGTCCACCACATACAACATACACCTGCGAGGAAGAAAACTGGGCCGTACAGTGGGGGCCCACCGGGACAGAGGACTGGTGGATGCTTCCAGGTTGATGCCCCATCCTACCAGAAGCCTTGGGGTCTACCCCTTCTCTCACAAATCCATCAGAGTGACCCGAGATCGACCCAATTAAAAGAATTGATTAAGGACAGGTACTTTCTAGGCCACCTAGATGAAAGAGTTGAGCAAATTGCCTGCCGCTATGCCATCCGCACCCAGGTGAACCCAAGAGGAGGAAAACCTGCACCTGTGGGTGCTTGAGGAAGCGGCTTGGTCCCAGAGAACACTGGAAATTGTACTGAAGTTACTCTGACAACGTTTGGTTACCTGTATTTGCTAGCTTGTATAGATGCCTTTTCAGGATAGAAGCCTTTCCCACAAGGTCAGAAATAGCAAATGTAGTTACTAAAAAGTTGCTGATGGAGAGTCTTCCCAGATTTGACCTCCTCTCCTCTTTGGGGTCTGACAATGGACTGGCCTTCATGGACAAAGTCCATTTTAGCAAGCAACTAAAATGCTAGGGATATATTGGAACTTATGCTGTGCCTATAGGTCCCAGAGCTCAGGAAAAGTAGAAAGAGCTAACGGGACTGTTAAAGAGATACTAACTAAATTCTGGGCAGAAACTGGCAAAGGGTGGATAGAGTTGCCTCCCACCATTCTTTTTCGGATCAGGTGAGCCCCCTACCAGGACAAGCTACACCATTTGAAATAATGTTTGGCCGCAGTCCGACTTATTTCTGCAACGGGAAGGCCACAGACCATTGAAATATCTAATGATTCCTTCCTCAAGTCCTAACAGGCATTGCAGCAGACCATCTGAGACATCTAGAGTTGTCTATGACCCTGCCCACCAACGCTGCTTTTGACTGAACAGAAAGAAGCACAGGTTCCAACCTAGTGACTTGGTGTAGATCCATCGCCTGCCCAGCAGAACCCTGGAACTTTCCCGGAAGGGGATGTACCCAGTGATCCTGACAACACCCGTGGTCATCAAGGTAGCAGGGACTGAGGCTGATCCACTTCCATTTTAAGGTGGACATGACTAGCCAAAACAAAGGTGAAAAATGGAGAGTACTGAGAGATCACCAGCTCCCCCTAAAGGTGTGGTTCATCAGCACCTCGGACTCAGACACACTAATGTTGGGAGTCTTGACAGGTATCTTTTAGGCTTAACTCATTGAAAATGTTAAGGTTTGGGACTAGGAGTTGCCATGGGAACCACACATCTTATATCCATGGTCAGAAAGCAGAAAAATAATGTGTTCTACAAAACAATGCCTCCCAGCCTGTGTTTAGATTTGATCTAAGTAACCTCTTCAAGGATTCTCTAGTCCAGGCTGACAAAAAAGATTGAAATTGCTCACTTCTAAGATACAGTATATTGGAGGCAATGCCATGGCCATTCCCAGGATGTGATAAGAATATACTAAATGAAACCCTTTTCCATATATGTTCAGCTGATGGCCCAACCCATTGCCATTAGCAAAAATGAGATTGTCATTGTTCTGATCCAAACTGTGAGACTAAGTTTGTCTGAGAAAGAGATATTGGGCACCTAGACCCATACATTTTTTTTTTTTTTTTGAGAGTCCGTGTAGTTTTGGTGCCTGTCTTGGATCATCTCTCTCTCTGTAGACCAGGCTGGCCTTGAACTCACAGAGATCCACCTGGCTCTGCCTCCCAAGTGCTGGGATTAAAGGTGTGCACCACCGCTGCCCGGCCATGCATCCTTTTTGAGTGAGAAATCTTTTCCCGAGGGTGCACCTGTGGGAAATGGAGCACTCCCACTCTGTTGTGACCTGGAATGAATGAGCACACAGCCTCGGCTTAAAGGAGCACTCCCACTCTGTTGTGACCTGGAATGAATGAGCACACAGCCTCGGCTTAAAGGAGCACTCCCACTCTGTCGTGACCTGGAATGAATGAGCACACAGCCTCGGCTTAAAGGAGCACTCCCACTCTGTCGTGACCTGGAATGAACGAGCACACAGCCTCGGCTTCAAAGCTGGTCCTGGGGTTTCTGGCTTGACATCAAGAGTTTCAGTTTTCAACATGCTGTGGCTTCTCTATGCAAGAAAGGGTTAGGGTTAACCCCAACCCCAAGTTAGCCCTACAGGCCCAGGTACAAGCTGGATGCCTTAACCAAAGACTAGGGTGAGTTCCCTTCCTGTCCTCCCTTCTCCAACCGCTCTACCCAGGATAATAAATCAGCCTTCAGTCTCAACAGACGGGTATATGATAATAGACTCAACCTAAGCCCTAACACAAAAAGACATGAAATAGCATTTTCCCGATGATGCCCCTAAGCATGACAGCTTAAGGTTATTACACAGCTTGATTAAGTCATACCCTCTCTAACCTGGGAAATAAATGTTGTCTTTGCCTCGGCTCTAGGCCTCCTTTTTATGTGGGGATAGGGGTCAATCTCTCTATTACCCCAACTACTACCCCAGCTGAGAATTTTAATTGTGAACCAGAGGAAAATAAGCTCACTCTAGAAGATCTCCAAGGAACAGGTACTTGTTTAATCTCTTCAACTAATAATTACTCAGATTCCCTTTATGGCTAATCCTGTAGTACTCACTTGTACACCAATAAGTCTGAATGTATTAGAATATACTTTCCAGCTCCTTTAGGGACATGGTGGGCCTGCACATTTGGCCTTGCTGGATGTGTAAGAGTGGAACACCAGAATTCGGGCCAAGGAAGGAAATCTCTGTAGTCTAACCTGTAGTCTTCCCCAAGTATATATGTATACTAGAGAAGAGAGTAGAAACAATTGCCTGTATATAAAGGACACTCCCGCCGTGAGTGCCAGGGCCTAGTTAGAAGAAAAAGAACAGTAACTCAGCTGTAGTTATATCCCCTCCTAGTGACAGCAGGGATCACAGACTCGGCTGCCTTGGGAACATCAGCTTTAATTATCCAAGATCAGACTTTCCAAATTCTAAATGATAGAGTAGACCAGGACATACAACACCTCAACGATTCTACAGGACAACTTGAAAAGCTGATTCCCTAGCAGAAATGTTTTTTATAAAACTACTGGGGATGAGATTTGTGCCATCTGATGTGAAAAATGTTGTTTTATGCCAACAACTAGGGAGTTATCTGAGAAACATTAAACATGGTCCAGAAAAATTTAGATACAAGAGCGAAGTGTGATGAGGCCTCTAGTTGTTATCCGTCTGTTTTCTCTTCCTGTGGCTTACCATCCTTTGACTGCCTTAGCTGGACCTATCCTTTTACCGCTCCTTGGCATTATGATCAGCCTTCAAATTTTAAAGTGCTTGATAACATACATTAAAAAAAGAATCAACTCTGTTAAAAAATTGATTCAGCAGGAATCAATGATTTGATTCATATGATCTAAAGCCAGGGGGGAATGTTGTGGCTAAGAAAATTCCATTTGGTACCAGGCACCCAGTTTTGTAGCTGTTGACCTCTAACCGAAAGTCCTAAAAGCTTTGACCCCTTGTCCCTCCCCTAAACTATGTAACTGTTTTTGAAATGATTAACAGCTTGTTCTGGCTTCTGTAAACACGCTTATCGCTGTGGGCAGGGGGAATGGCAATTTCTCATGTAGCTGTGGGTTGGGGGAGTGAAGCAGTTCCTTATGTCCAGGAGAGAGGGGCAATTCTCCATGTAGTTGTAAATTCCGAAGAAGTGGAGCAATTGTGGCATTTGCCTTTAAAAACCGTTCCCCCGTCTGCTCGAGTGCAGCACATTTCTGATTTGGCTTAGAGAGAGCCACCCTGCTAGCAGAAATAATAAATTTGGGTAATTGTAATCTGAATTGAGTCTTTAGTCTTCTCCTTGTGGTCTCAAATTCCACAATAGCATCTCATTAACAATAATCTTTTTAAGGACAATGAGTGACAAAGTAATGGTGTCTTAACACTACTTTTCAGGATGTTACTTTTTTTGCATATACTATATAATTTCCCTTGGTAGATTCTTTCTTTCTTTCTTTTTCACTAAAAACATTAAGGGCCAGGAAAATTAGTTCATTTAGTTAATTTCCCCCAAACCACACAATTTAGAAAAGATGTTTGGTTTGAGGTCAAGGTCATTTGTTTTTTTTTCCCTCTTTAGTCTCCAGAGAGAATTCTCTGTAAGACTCCTTGTCTTAAAATTAGGAATTTTCATTCTTGTCTCTGGTTTCCAGTGCTATCAAAACCCGCTTTTAGACATGCCTTTTCTGCATTGCCTGTGTGTCTGTGTCTCATAGGGATACACATCTTGTGAGGGACATAGCTGGGGGTGACTGATGTCCGTGTCCCATGAAGCTGGGATTCTAGAAACAAGGAGTTTGAGCTGGGGAGTTGGGACAACAGACCCACCTGAGAACATAGCCAGCAGGATGGTGACTAAGAAAAGCCTCATTGCTGGTGGCTTCCAAGGGGGTTGTGCCATTCAGGTCGACTTCTTATGTGAGATGCTGAAAGACAATAACCAAACAAGATGAAGTTCCTCTGCAGAAATGGCTGTAAATCCTGTTGAATGAATAAATGCATGAATGAATGCATGAATGGGGCTTCCTTATTGTTAACAACTCCCAGTCCTCCCACCCCTCATCTGTGTTCTCTCTCTCTCTCTCTCTCTCTCTCTCTCTCTCTCACACACACACACACACACACACACACACACACACACCTACAATAAAAACATTCCTCTTAACCATACCATGGAGCAGCCATGTTGTCAGTTTATATGAAACATATCAAAGACAATCTTTGACAATCTTTGATAGGTGTTCTTAATTGCTCGTCAATAGTCACAAGTACCTTTGTCTTCTTACCTAAGCTTCATGTTCCTTTGGGATAGTGATGTTGGTGACATTTCTTTGTCATCATCCAGGACACAGTTGAGTACACCATAACTAGGTCCTATCCTTCTGTGTCAGTCACCCTCCCTACATCCCTAAAGGTAGAGGAGGCTGACGTGTTTTCAGCGGTTGTTGAGTAAACTGAGAGGAAGAAGTAGTTCAGCAGTTATGGTGTTTGTAAAGGAATGAATGCAAAGGCTTGCAAATGCCACACAAGGGTTGACTGTGGGATAGGCGGAGTGAGCTAGGGGAAATCTGGATCCTGCCTTGTCTATGCTCTTAACCTCTCTGCTGCATCAAGACTCTGATAATATGCTTATACTGGTTTGCTAGAATGCCCATTGTTTGTCGAAGACTGTCTTTGATATTATTTGTGTAAACTAACAACATGACTGCCGCACAGTTTGGTTAAGAAGAAGGTTTTTTTTGTTTGCTTGACTGATTTTTGTTTTTATTTTTCTGTTTGTTTGTTTGAAACAGGTTTCTCTGTGTAGCCCTGGTTTCCCTGGAACTCACTTTGTAGATCAGGCTGGCCTCGAACTCACAGAGATCTGCCTGCTTCTGCCTCCGAGTGCTGTAATTAAAGGAATGCCTGGCTAAGAAGAAGGGTTTTTTTTTTTTTCTGTAGATATGAGAATGAGAAGGGGTAGGGGTGGGGGTGGGGTTGCAGATAGATGCATCTGGAAGAGCCCAGAGCAGAGAGAGAAAAAAGTAGACTAGACATGGCCAGCAGTCTGGACATGGTCAGGCCTGTCTATGAGAGAGGGGAGAATAGCAGAGGAGAAAGAATAGAGAAAACATAGGGAGAGAAGCAGGAGCAGAGAGCTGCAGAAAGATAGAAAATTTACAATATAGCAAGAATAGCAGGGTTATAAGGAGAAGCAGTAGCTGGGGGGATTGAAGCCTGTAAGCTGGGGGGAGTGTAGGGTAGGGAAGGAGGTGAGGAGGGCTAGGATGGACTTTGAAATGTGTAACAGGTACTTGTGATACTGAAGGAGCCTGGAGACCAGCGTGTGCTTTGATATGCTAATAGGCACCACAAGTAGCCATATGTCCCTTCTGGCAGAGGTCCCTTCCTTTTGGTAGAGGGGATCCAGCTTCACAAATTCCTGAGGAATGCTGGCTTTTATTTAACCACCAGAAACCCACCTATAGTCCAGATTGAACTCATTTCTAGACATTTGGACTATCTTTTCCAGTTTGGGGAATTGGAGTTTCCTTTGGACCTGACATTATTCATTTGAGTTTCCCAAGTGCCCTTGAAATAAGGCAGCTAGGCAGACACATAATCACAAGAAAATTAAGAGCTGGAGATGATGAGTTATGCCCAAGGTTTCCTGTGATTCCATTCTGGGGTTGGAGACAAAACGGTAGGTGAGTTCTGGCAAAGAGGGAGAATGCAAGCAACCCATGTGGACTTCTACGCAGTTCAAACCTAGAGAGGACTGAGGTTCTGGCACATGCTAGGCTGTACTATCACAAGGACCCAAATGATACCCTAGATTCTAGAGACTAGAGGAAGAGAGAAGAAAGGAGAGGGGAGTCCCCACTTCCAACAGACTTGGAGGACTTTGCCTGGCTTTAAACTTTGGAATGGATTTGATGGAGCTTTTAAAGGAGAAAGACAATGATAATAGGCCCTCTGCACTAATGAGTACCTATAAAGATAAGGAAGCTGTAAGCTGGAGGCAGCCCAGGTATTATCTTTTCTCCCTGCTGGTCCCTAACTCCTGGTTCCCAGAGACTTCCTTCACTAGCTGAGCCAAAGGCAATAAGTTTGTTTATCTTGGTTATTTCTTTTCCTTGGAGGGAATTTCCCAGCAAGAAACCCTTTTATTTCCTTGTGGAGATAAAGGTATTCTGTTTCTCTAGTTCTCTGGAAGAGTGAGGGCAGGGGGTGGGGACAGACAAGGGCGTCAGATGGCTACTAAAGGCTTTTTATTGGGGTTAATGGCCCTTGCTTTCTTACCAAGTCAATGATAAACTCCTGGAGTGGAGTTTTAGCCAAACTCAGCCTAATTTGGATGTGATCAGGTGCCCATGGGTCACCTGAGTGGCAAGAAGCTCCTAGGCAAGAACAGCTGTGAGGCCTATCTTTTCTGAAACAGTTGGAATGGGTGGTGCCAAGTCCCTTGGGACCTAGCACCTGCCCCCTGTGCTGGTCCTGGGTGCAGTCACAGGTGGGAAGGTCAAATATTATCAGCTTTTAAGAACTCAAACTAGAGGCCACCATCTTTTATTGTCACTCTTGTCCTTGACTCTAGACAAGCAAGCCTCTAATACTCATGAGGCAGGACCTGGTCTTCTTTTCATAGGCTTGGCTGGGGTCCTACCCTCCTCTGGAGGGTGACTTTCCCTTTGTTTCTGAGGTGGGGGCTTTCCATGGTGGGCGACCTGACTTCTAGCCCAGACTGCCAATCATTTTATGACATTTTAGATGGCTAGGTCAGTCAGATGGGAAGCGGGGAGATGTGTGTATACCTTCAACTTTGTGCGTAGCTCGAAGTCAGGTGTGAGAGCATCAGGTATGCGTATCCTGAAGGAAAAACATGGGAGAGGGTCACCTTCGCAAGGAAGTCAAGAGTCTACTCGCAGGGCAGATGATGGGCAGGAGACATTTTCTTTCTTTTTTTTTTTTTTCTTTTTGGTTTTTCGAGACAGGGTTTCTCTGTGTAGCTTTGCGCCTTTCCTGGATCTCGCTCTGTTGTAGACCAGGCTGGCCGTGAACTCACAAAGATCCGCCTGGCTCTACTTCCCGAGTGCTGGGATTAAAGGCGTGCGCCACCACCGCCCGGCAAGATATTTTCAAAAACAGGAATTCTTCCTTGCCTAGAGCTAAAATTTGGAGCTGTTTCTCTGGTAGCAGCTGAAAGGACCCTGTATTTAAGACATTTTTATCTCAGTCAGACTTTCCCCAAAGCCCATGCAACCCAGAGCTCAGGGAAGCCCCAACGGCAGGGCAACTCGAGATGGATTTAAGAAGGGAAAGAAAGAGCGAAGCACCCCCACCCTAGATGCTTTGCCAGGATTCTCTCTTACATAATTTAATGTATTACCACAGGAACCCCAGGCATAGACGCTATTACCTTATTGCTGAAGATTGGAGACCTAAGGACTAGGGATCCTTGACCCCAAGACGTATATCAGAATTGGAACAGGGACCATGAATCTATTACTGCTTCTTGCATAAGCCCAGAGATGAGTTCTATGGGGTTGTAAGTATGTTAGTGACCAGCTTAAGAAAGGTCAGGCTGTCCTGACTCCTAACCTCCTCCACTTAGGAGCCACATTTGCCTCTCAATAAATAGCTTTTCTCTCCTCTTGACAAAGTGTTTTACAGCACCAAGAGGACCCTCCATCTATGCTGAGAAAGGGTCCTGATGTGCAAAAACAGTTTGGTTCCTCTAGAGCAGCGGTTCGCAACCTTCCCAACGCTGCAGCCCTTTAATACAGTTCCTCATGTTGTGATGACCTCCAACCATACAAACTTTTTATTGCTATGTTGTAACTGTAATTTTGCTACTGTTATGAATCGCAATGTAAATATCTGCATTTTCTGATGGTCTCCGGTGACCCCTGTGAAAGGGTCGTTCAGCCCCGCCAAGGGTCTTGACCCACAGGTAGAGAATTGTAGCTCTGAAACTATGACCTTGTGTGATGTTTTACAAGATCAAAGGTTACATTGTAAAGACCCGTAGCCTACACCAGGTATGATGCGTATGCAGCCTTTTGACTTTAAAAACCCTACCCTCCTTTATCTGGGTACCAAGAGTCTTTTCCCATGCCAGGTCCTACTCTTGGTTAGCCCGCTAGAGGACTCATTATACTCTTAATTGGCTTAATAAAGCCGAAGTGTGGTGATCTATAACTTCTTGTGTGGATTATTCAATAGTATCCTTACACTTAAGCTAGGATTGTGCTGTTTTTTTTTTTTTTTCACCGATGAGGCCACTGTGGAAGTTTACTGTTAGTTTCCCAGTATATTTATAACCTATATGCCCAAGATTGTAGGTTGGGGTAAAAGTATGAGCCACATGGGTTGATCTCCTTACGAACTAATTTAGTTTCCCTTTAGTTAAAGTGACAGCTTTTCAGCTTTCAGGACAAATCTTTGTTCATCTGACCTCTGATATCCCTCTTCTGAGGAAGGGAAACCTGGGCCTGGGTCTTAGTTTGCTAGTAAGCTATCTACTCTTGTATCTCTGAAGCAACCTAAAGCCTTTACCTCCCAAGAGAAGGTAAGGTGAGTTTCTCAAAGCTCCAGGGGCTTCAGAGGGGACAGAGAATGTGAGTTAAGAAGACCAGAAGCCAAGTGACAGTTTCTGAAAACCCAGGAGTATGAACTTGAAGGAGTAAGATGCTCTGGAGTTAAGAATAGGGAGAGGATGACTTGGCTGCATAGGCTTTCTTTTCATTTCTTCCTTCACCTGAGCTGAATAGTCCCTTCTACTCCAGGAGAAGCATTGCCTGAGTCCATCTGGGGCTATCACTTTTAGCTCTCACAGACCAAGAGTTGAGCACAGGGTAGCATGAGCTTGGAAACTGTCATGTGAAGAAGGGCGTCAAGGATGGAAGAGAACCTGGGAGTCTGCATTCCATGCTATCATGGGGTATAAGGAGCGTTCTATCACTTGGGTAAAATATCCTGACTCAGTGATTTCATTGATAAAATAGTTATAAGAGTTTCTGACTCTTCTAACTTGAAAGGAGAATGCCTTGGGATGGGAGGACATGGGGAAAGATGGAAGAATAATATATAGGGACACATTTTTAATGACATTGAGTGCTCCTCAATTGAGAGCAGCTGCGATTACTCTAAAGGGCAGGAGGGTGGGTGGTGTCTGATCTTCATGGTAGCTATGCACCGGGCTGAGTGGCAAAACCACTTGTCCACTTGGCTTTCCACTCTCTCGCTTGGGGGCTGTGTGGATTTTTAAACTGAGCCTACAGGTCCCCATCTGTAAACTGGAGGTGACTCTACATTGTAGAGAGGTGTTATACAGATCAAATGACAAAGTCCTTAGCAGAGTGATGGGATTGGAAGTGTTAACTCATCCACATCTCCTATCTGAAGTCAATGCAGTCTTCTCTTTCTTTTGGTCAAACAGTGAAAGGGGACTGGAAGGCTGTTGGCTGGGCATCCTATCAAGATGACTCAGAGAGAGCTGTTTAGATTGAACCCTGTGACTCCCAGAGGCAAACACTGTGACCTGGGTTAGAAGAACACATACAGAATTCTTTCCAAGACCTTTACTGATGTTAACTTTTTAATTGATGCAGTTACCCCCAGGAAGCAGGGTATAAAGCACAAACGGGTAAGAAAGTTGCCCAAGGTAGGTGCCCAAGTGAAAATGATAGAGAAACACACCCAGCAGAGATTCTCTGACCTCCATATGCATAGGCACAGGCTGTGCACTTACACACACACACACACACACACACACACACACATACATACACACACACACACACACACACACACCACAGGTATACATGCCACACACATACACAAGCATGTATACCATATACACACAAACACCACATACATGTTAAAATAATAAAAATAAATTCTATAAAAAAGCATAGGAGCTTAGTCACTCTGGTGTGCTGGAGAGGGTCTTGCTGTTAGAGGAATCAGTAGGAAGAAGAAGGAGCAGGAATGCCAGCCTTAGAGAGGGAGTAAAGTTATTCTCCCCTCCCCACCTTTCACAGAAAAGGCAATTCTCATGAAGAGTCCCTTGGACCTAGAGGTGGTGCCAAGTTCTTCCTGAAACCACTAGCTGTTATTTATTTAGCATTGGGCACGGATGAGGAGTGATACTTTTGTTTCCTGAATCTGGGTGCATCCATGACAAAGCTCTGTCACTCCTGCCATGCTGTGTCAATGCCAGTGACTCTGGAACCCAAGCTTCCTTGTACCCAGAGTCAGAGAAAGGAGGATGTAGATCATGTCCCAATGCACTGATTATGTCGGTTGAGTGTCCCTTATCAAAAAATGGTTAGGATCAGAAGTGGGCTCTATTTTAAGTTTTGGAATATTTCAAATATGTGGTAAGATGTCTTGGGAATAGGACCCAAGTCTAAGCACATCCTGAAGATAACTTGATATATTTTTAGTGTGCCTGTGTTTTTGATTGACACCCATTACCTGAGGTCTGGTGTAAACTTCTGCTTGTGTGGTGTTGGCTCTTGAAATGTCTAGGTTCAGAGCATTTCAGTTTAGAAAATTACAGATTCAGGAATCCTCACCTGTGATCTATCTATCTATCTATCTATCTATCTATCTATCTATCTATCTACCTATCTCTCTATTTTTAAGAGTCTCTCTATTTAGCTGCCATCTAACTCAGTCCCTCCATCTTCACATATTAGCCCCACAAGTGCTAAGATTATAGGTGTGTTCCAGTTGCACATATATTTTAAGTTAAGTGGTTTGTTTTCATAGGTGATATCAAAGTGTCTTTAAAACCATACCAGAAAAGATGCACCAACTTATTGTTCAGCCTTGCTGGGTGACTTGACATCATTCACGTTAACTCATGAAATCTTAGTTGTCTCAATGGTAAGATGGGATTGTAGTGTCTACCCTTCCTAGCTCCTTGGTGTTTGGGGAGGGACATGAGATGAATCTAGGAAGTCTCAGGGTAAGTGGACTTACTGAATGGAAGCTGAAATAACTGGGCTTTTTGTGAATGAACCCCACAGATGTAGAGGTGTGCTAAGAAGCAGGTAATGGTCATAGAGCCTGGTGTTCTCTTGACTCCTGGTTCAGGTCATTGGGTTATGTATAATAAATACCACATCCAGGACAGGCAGAAGCATGACTGGAAAGTTCTGTATGTGGCTCAGAGCCGAGCCCCTACGTTCAGTCACTGGATAGATGCCTCTACCCAAATCCCCGAAACTGGTACACACCCCGTTTTATATATTAAGAAATCTCTAAGTCCCTTAGCAGCAGGGGAAAGTGTTAATGGAAACTATCATACACATTGCGTGTATCCTGTCCTGGGTGGCTCCAAGTATAGAGGCAGTTGGACAGATGGAGCTGGTGCAGAAGATGAAGCTAAGCTGTCACTGTCCTTCTGTACTGGCTTTGGACTATTGTGAGGATGGACAAAGCTGAGGAGGTTGTCTGATGGGTGCATGTTAGGGGGTGCATCAGGGCATAGAGCTAATGCCTGCACCTAGAAGGTGGCTCTGCTCCCTCCCCCCAAACCCCGGCGTCCTTAGTCTATCACTCCACAAAGACACTGTTATCCCCATTTAGAGCAGGGCAGAGTGACACCATAATGCATATTTGTTTCTAGTGGCATGAATACGTGGAGGCAAGTCTGGATTGCAATTGGAAATGATTTCGGAGCCTCACAGAAGCCCAGGAAAAGCAATCGAGTGTGCCCCCCCCCTCTGAAAGGTAGCTGACACTGTGTGCTTTATTGTATGATCTGAATTCAGATCTGCCTGCCCCTCGATTAATTCTTGAGTAACCGAACTAAATTATGATGCACCAAACCATTGTCATATTGCTACACTTCACACTTATTTTCTCAGGTGAACCCACTTTGACCAGCAGTGATAGCTGTTATTTTTAAATTCCCATCTTACAGATTGAGACTGAGGCTCAGAAAGATTAGGTGCTGTGTAAGTTAGTAACGGAAGGAGAATAAGGGAATTTGGGGACTAAGGGTAATGGGTATGTTGGCAACAGAGCTGCTTCCTTCTTACCCCTGCTATTTTGCAGAAAAGGCATGCCCATACACATGTCTGCCTTTCTTCATATCACTGGAATATGCCCCTACAATCCCTTGTGACATGCAGGAACACAGTCTGCCCTGTCCTCCTCACCCTCTCTGTGAGTTTGGTAGTTGAGAGTCGGAGGGTCATCTGAACCAAGATCCCAAGGAGCATCCTATCCCAGGATCCCAGGCAGCACACTTACTTTTAGCCACTTCCTTCTCTCCCGCTGATGCAGTTTCGGGGCGCAGCCTGTCAGCCAGTATGTACCCCTGCCTTTCTAGAAGCTTCCAGCAAGGCACTGGTTACTGCTGCCAAAACTGAAACTGTGCTCTGTGCTTGACCCGCACCTGGCTCTTAAAGGGCCACTGTCCCATTAGGCAAAGTAGCCAGCCAGAGCACGTGACTCGCACAGATCCTAGCTTCCCTGGCTGGCTCCATTTGTTCTTCCCTGTACTTGAGGAGACAATGTCGCGTGTGGATCTTCCATTGTTGCAGCTTCAGGATATGGGACAGAATGTCCCTTAGAGTTTGGCCTCACATCCTCAGTCGCTATGGATTGCCCCTGCTCCCATGACCCCCTAGCACATGGAGCCTGAAATGCCACTCTGTAAGCATCATCTGCGAAGTCTCGCTTTTCAGCCTAGAGCCTTTGGGAGCTATGCTTCTTCCCCTTTTTACCCTGACTCTCCCTGTGCTCCCTGAAGCTGGGCTGAATGGGGAGCTGTGTTAGGGGCCCCGACCTGGCTACACACAGAAGATTCCCACCAGCTGAGCTGAGGGAGCAGCCTCCCTCCTCACCACAATTGTTAGTCCGTGGAACTTCCCCAGGTCATGACCTGTTTGGGCCTCCTAGGTATCCTCCAGATAATCATAGCCTTCCTGGGCCACACAAAGAAGCCCATTGTCCAACACACCCCATACCCTCACAAGCTCCCCCTCCCCTCGAAGTGCTACACACTGACCTGTGCAGGGCTCACCGGTCACTGGCTCTTCCTCAAGAGTCCTAAGCAAAGTCCCAGAAAGGGAAGGGGAACAGGGCTAGAGAAACAGGTGGGTCAGACGTGCATGTGAGCTCACTCGTGTGCACTAACCCACAACACAATCGCAGCTTTTGATGGCAAGAAAAGAAACTGTATTTTTTTTATTATTATTATGAAGCTCCACAATCTGATTGATGCATGAAAAATAAAAAATAGCTACAGTCACTTCCAGGAAAGCTCGGTCCGATGCAATGGTATTTGAGATTGGATTTCTTTTTCCCCTCTCTCTTCCTTTCCTTCCTCTGGGCGGCAACACAGCTCCCGGGGCAGTGAGGAGAGACCTGATTTTGGTGTCGGTCTGGGGTGCTGCTGTGTCTGTCTCATTCCTTCAGATGAAAAAGTGATTCTGTGAACCAAGATAGAACTCATCCTACCTCGTCAATGGGACCATTTATCCTTGCTCATTCCAAGGGCTCGGGAGCTCACGCTGTACTTTCTTGTCACTGCTACTCAGTTCCTTCAGTAGGACTTGAGGGCTTCTCAGCCCTCCTTTACCCTTCTCGTGGCTGCAGAGTAGATCGGCCAATCTATAGCTATGATGCGTATGTATCCTTTAAACTCATGTAGTTGGAGGGGCAATGGGTAATGGTGAGACTGTGGACCACGGTTAGTTTAGAGAGGACAGTCAGTGTTGCAGCCTCTTGACTCTGGAATTTCTTTTTTCTTCTTTTTTTCTGGAGCTGAGGATCGAACCCAGGGCCTTGTCCTTGCTAAGCAAGCGCTCTACCACTGAGCTAAATCCCCAACCCTAAACTGTCTAGATACCTTTGCTACTCTCCTCTCTTCTACCGGAGCTCAGGCTCGGAGCCCTGGTGGCTGGCAGGAGGTCACAGAGACACATTAGTAACTAACTTCTTTTTCTTCCTCATTAGCACTTTCCTCCTCCCCATTCCGGGGCGGAAGGTTAGTGGGAGATGTGCTGGGAGAGGGAGATGTATGGGGACGGAGAGGGCATGAGCCTCTCTGCCATCCGAGAGCTCTTTAGACGGCTTTCTGTCCCTGCCTCCTTCTATTTAAACACAATGGTCACGATACTTGCAGGATATGATTGCTTCCCTTAGAGCTAGGAATAGCTTGAGTCTCGTTGTCTGGGATGTAGTAGGTATGAAGGAGGGCCCCTGAGTACTAGCACAGGCACTTGATGAAGGAAGATTTGAGAGGAGGGAAGGAAGTATATCAGCTAAACCATCACTTCTTTCACTACCTGGAGGTCGGGGCTGGTCTCCTTACCTTCTCCCACAACTCCAAGGTGATGGGTGGCTCTCTAAATCACGTACTGGTAACACATGTTCCCAGTGGTATCCAGAAGTGCTTTAGCAGACATATTAAACACATGCATCCACAGAGAAACATGTTAGGTGTGTTCCCCGCAGACCCAAAGACCTTCTCTCACCCTTAGAGAGCCAGCTTTGGGGAAGAGGAAATCTAAAAGTAGAACCCAATGGTTAATCAGGAAGTAAAATTCTTGTGGCCAGTTTTGATCTCAGCCACAAGCTGGTGGTGTGAGTACAGTGATTAGCATCTCTCTTCATACTGCAGTTTCCCTTTCTAGAATCCAATGAGTGACCCCTGTATTCAGCTCTGAGAGAGGAGGGACGGGCCCACAGCTAGGGAATGTGTCTAGTGTCCGACTTAGTAGTGATGCTGACAACAATGCTTTCCCAAACTTACTTCCTTTGCTCAAGCTAATCCTCTCCTAATAGTAAGAAAATATGACCTAGATCTCATCCAGTGTGGGGAGGATCAGATCCACTGGGCCTGAGTCAACACACCTGTATGCTAGCCTTGGCTCTGCCTCTACCTTGCTGAGTGACCTTTGCCAAATCACTTCCTCCTTTTGGTCTGTGGACTTTTTTCATCTATAAAATGAAAGAGCAGGGTCAACTGGTTTGCAAAGCCTTCCGGTTTTAGGTCTGTGTGTGTGTCGGTCAAGCACTGTGCAAGTTTGTTGTGGTGATTGTAACAACCGCAATCTTAGTGCCGTTAAGCAACAGAAATATGTTCCTCTTCGGTCCTGAAGAACAGAAATCCAGGACCAAGGTGGCAGCAGGGCCACCCTCCTTATGAAGTCTCTAGAGGAGGATTTGATTCTTGCCTCTTTCAATGCCCAGCTTCTGCTACCGTTCCTTGACATCCTTTGATGGACAACGGAACCTTCCAGGCTCTGTCTCGATAGTCACTTTGTGTTCAGTGGACGTTTCCAGTATCTGCTGCTCTTACCATGACACTTGTGATAGCACTGAGGGGCCGATCCCACAATCTGGGATGATTTGTTTGTCTGATCATCCTGAACTTAATCCTGTTTACCAAGACCCATTTCCTAAGCAAGGCCACGTTTACAGGCTTCTGGGATTAGGGTGTAGATATAGCTCGGAGACTGGGTCTACTACTGGCATCTACTCTGAGCATGATCAGTTAGAGATCCAGGGAAACTGGAGCTATGCAGATGCGCGTGTTGTTGTTCCCTCAGGGTTATGGCCGTCACTCACACACAACAATGTCCTGCACAAGCCAGGAGGAAACAGGCATGCCATGCTGAGGCAGTACAGCCTGGGAGAAGGGACAGGCTCTGTACCTAGCCTGTCCTGGATTCATACCCAGGTCTTTCCGTCTGCTAACTGGGAAGGCTTGGACGAGGGACTGAATGTCTTTGTACCTGCTTATCCTAAATCCATAAAGGTGCTACAAAAGTTAATATGCATAATAGCTGGAACTTAGCGGGTGTTTATCATTCATGTTTGATCAACATGGAACAGAGAAGGAACTCAGAACTATGAGTAAATCTGCACTGAACACTGAAGATCCATGAGCACAGATGTGAAATGATGCCCCAGTGTATTTAGAAAGGAAGTGGCAGAGACAGGCATATACCCAGGATCTTCCTGCACTGGATACCTGCCACCCCACCCTGCCCCTACTGCTTTTTCACATTGGGGATGAGTATTTTGAGTTACATTTCCATGGATGGCAGAGGTTTCTATTTAACCCTTGGTTGATCGAGTGGGTTGTAGAAGGTCAAGGCCCACACAGACCCTACCTCGGCTTGCCATTAGCTTGATGCTCTAAGGCTATGGACTGACCCAACAATCCCTGATAGAGGATTTCTTCAAACTATACATCTCTTCCTCACTTTGCACTACCCATCTCTTCCCAGCCTGGAGTTTCCACCTGGTTCATTTTTCTCCTCCGGTTAAAGAATTAAAAGGCAGGCAAAAGTCTCAGACACAGCAGACAGAGTCAACTAGTGAAGAAAGGCTTTTATTAGGGGTGAGGAGACACACACACAGAAAGAAAGACACCCTGCAGAGTGGAGAGGAGACTTGGTACCCGAAGTCCAGTCTCTTTTTGAGGGCTCTGGGTTTTAAGTGTCTTAAAAGGGTCTTCCTCCCCTTGGTCAGTTTAAACAAAGACAGAGAAGCAGCTAGGCCCACAGTTTGGGGGATAAACATGTCGTAATCTAGCTTAAACTTGTTGGGCCCATACAAAGGCAGATGGCCTTGCTGATGGTAGAAAAAGGCCATCAGGCCTTCGGGGATCAGAAGTGTGAGGGAGAAGCTAGACGTTTGCCATCTCTATTATCTCTTGGTGGCCCTTCTTTCTAAATGTCCACCTATGAGGAATCTGTCTAACTTCTAGTCCTTTACCTCTGGCAGGGGATGGACCCTGTGGTTGTTGTTTTGCAAGGGCAATGAAATAAGACGAACAGATGAAGTGGTGTTTACCGTCAGCTCTGCTCCCAACAGTAGGTCATTAGCTAAGTCAATGTTTAACCCTTGTCCTAGAGTCAATGTTTAATCTCAGACAGCCAGTTGTATAATCCAGCATTCTCTATCAAGTTGAGAGTGTAGTCAATTTACTATCAATCACTGAAAAATAGCTTTGAGACAGCGAATCTGCCAAGGCTAAATTGCATCCTCTCCACCTTTGAAAAGGGGTATCAGCTGTTTAGAATCATTCACTCCACAGTAGCCCATCAGCAGATAACGATACAGCTTTCTGATCTCAGCTGCTTATACCAGTGGACACACAAAACTCCTTGTTCCAGTTCTGCCTGGGACTAGTGGAGACGAGCATGGGGTGGGATGATTGCCTTTGTTTGCCCAGCTGGCAACCAGAGAGCTCCTTGCTAGCAACAGACTAAGTGTACTCCTTGTTTTGAATCCCACTAAAAGAGATGGAACTGAAAAAGTCCAGTTGACTAATATTGGGCAAGTTTGCTGAAACTTGCTGAGCCTAGACTGAGGCCTAATCCCCCCCCACACACAGGCAAGTCTTCCTTTTAAAGGGCAAGTAAAGAGAAGGGAGATGGATTATAGCATCCCCTATTTTCCTGAATATTGGGTGATGGCATAAACTGAGGATGTGGCCCCTCCAAGGTATGGTTGAGGAGAAGATTTTTATTGTAGATATGAGAGAGCGCACAGCCAGAGGCATCTGGAAGAGTCCAGAGCAGGGAGAGAAAGTAGTAGACTGCACATGGCCAGTAGACTGAATGGGGCCATGAGGAGGGGTGGGGGGATAAGAGAGGATAGAAGAGGAGAAGAGGAGAAGAGAGACAGAGACAGAGACAGAGAGAGAGAGGGCAAAGAAGGCTAAGAGAGAACAGACCAAGAGCCAAGAGAACACATGGCCAAAATGGCAGGGTTATACAGGAATATATAGACAGGTTATACAGGAATATATAGACAGGTTATACAGGAATATATAGACAGGTTATACAGGAATATATAGACAGGTTATACAGGTTATACAGGAATGAGAAGCTGGGGGAGGGAAGCCCATGAGCTGGCAAGGTTTGGGTAAGGGTCAGGTTGAGAAGAGCTGAGAGGAGCTGGGATGAGAGCATGGACTCTGTAACAGGTACTTGTGATACTGAGAGAGCCTGAAGGCCAGCAAGTGCTTTGATACACTAATAGGCACCACAGTTAGCCATTTGTCCCCAGTTTTGTTTGGGCCTGACAGGTAATTCTCTAGTGGCTCTGTGAGGGCTGAAGGTCTCGAGGCATGGAGTCTGCCATCCGGCAGTATCACCCCAAGGAGAGAAAGGAAGCTGACAGGCAAAGAAGCGGAGTGTAGGGGGGTAACGTAAGGGAAGAGGGCTGTTGGCAGGTTAGCGGCTCTTACGAGAGTCACTTATGGGCCAAACACGCATTCCAGCCTTAGGGGTTTCCTTCTGCCCAGACAAACACTCCGAGTTACCTGCTCCATGACCACCTGCCTGCTGTGTTGTTACCCGACATTCAGTCCTTCATTGTTTGGCCAGCACTGTTGACTCCTGACAGCCAATCAGAGCGTGAATGTAACTTCTGGGGCCCCCGGGATGGCAGCATTATGGAACCCTCTATCAGTTTGGCTGAGGGAGAAGTAAATAAAGAGATTGTGGCAAAGCCCCTGAAGCAGGTTGTTGAGGGGAGGCAGGCTGTTGAGGGGAGGCGGGCTGTTGAGGGGAGGCAGGCTGTTGAAGGTACAGAAGGCAAAGCTGAATGCAAGAACGCAAAAATGGAGCCCGGCAGTGGGCACACCTTTAATCCCAGCACTCCAGAGTCAGAGGCAGGAGGATCTCTATGAGTTGGAGGCCAGCCTTGTCTATGGAGCGAGTTCCAGGACAGGCAGGGCTACACAGAGAAGCCCTGTCTCAAAAAAAAAAAAAAAAAAAAAAGTAGAAATGGAAAGTTGACTGTGACCCAACAAGGTCCCAGTTTCCCTTTAGGGATCTCCTGGGCTCTGAGGAGCTTTGCGTCTACTGTTCCAGTTGTCAGGGACAGACGAACAAGTCTATTCTGAGGTTACAAAACCACTCTCTTTCCCCCTCTCACCCTGACACTTGGCTAGGGAGCAGGAGGAAGTTTTGAGTAGACATCCAAAGTCAACAGGTGAATGCCAGGTGACAGGGCCCAGCCCCTCTCGTAAGCCACTTCAGGGTCTCCCTGAAGACTGGCTGTTTCCTTGTTCCTGGTTTGGGACGGACCTGTAGCCCGACATGTGCCAGGTAGGCAGAGGCTGGAAAAACAGCTCCTGTAACGCCCTGCAGCCTGTGTCCACCTGAGCCTCGGGGCTCCCAACTACCAAGGGAGAGTCTTTCTTTCTGGTGTTGAATAGTGTCAGTAATTTTTAGCTGTCTGTCTATGCTGCACTGTGGTGGTCGGGAACTGGTTGCATCTTCTAACCAATCTACCTTTCTTGTTCCAGGCTCTAAAGAAGCAAGTTTTCTATCCTTTGCTTTGTTTTATTGTTTTTTTTTTTTTTTTTTTTTTTTTTTTTTTTTTTTGTGTGTGTGTGTGTGTGTGTGTGTGTGTGTGTGTGTGTGTGTGTATCTTTTGAGGCAGGGTCTCACTGTGGAGCCCAGAATTTGCTCCACAGCACAAACTGACTTTGAATTTGCAGTACCTCTCCATCCTCTGCCTCCCATATCCTGGGATTACAGGCAAGGGTCACCAGGTCCATCCACCTTTGCCCTGAACTCTTCCCCGAAGTGAGCTGACAAATCTTCCCCAGAGTGTCTGGGCAAGTGCTCGATACCACCGGACCCAGCACCCTGCCTCTCCCTCGTCTCTACAATACACTGAGTCGGGTGGCAGGAATTTGCGGCTCAGAGAAAGAAGTGATCCTACTTGACAAGTGTGTGTTGGCTTTGGTGCTTTGGAATTATAATTCTCACATGCCTCTAGGGTGGGGGTGGAGTCCTCTTGTGGATGCTTCCTCTCTGCTGGGTTTGAGTTGTGCTTATCTTCCTGCTGAGTAAGGGGAGCAGGAGGCCAGTGCCTGAAGTCAAGCTCTGGCACTTGATGAAGAATGGAGTGTGGCAATCCTGGATGCCACACACAGGGTCACTCACGGAGTCCATTTCCAGTGTAGAGTCTCCAAGGCATGTTTGTCAAGCTGTCAGCCCTGGGGTATCTCCCCAGGGGAGGATGGTCAGAAACTCCTCATCTGTCTGGCTCATGCATCCTAATGTGTCTTTGGGTGGAATATTCTCTCAGGCAGCTACTACATGGATTCAGTATTTCTCAGACCCTCCTCTCCGAGGCAAAGGACCAACCTCTGAAGTGTCAGTAGTGATACCATCTAGGGGGTCCAGATCAGGTTAGTTTTCTCTGCCAGTTAAAGAACTGACAGGCAGGAAAAAAATCTGGAATGCACCAGGTAGCAGCAGAGAAACCTCAATCACCACGGACAAAATTGACAGTTGAAAAAAAGGCATTTATTGAGGGTGAGGAAATACGTGTGCAGCAGACACAGAGAAAAAGACCCTGAGCAAAGCAGGGGCCAGGGCTCGGAAAGCCGAAAACTCCAGGATCTTCTGAGGGCTGGGGGTTTTAAACCCTCAAGAGTTTTCCTCCCTTAACTTAGGGTTGGTCGGTTTGACTAAAACAAGGGTTGCTGATTGGCCCGGAACTGTGGTGACATGTCCTGAGCAGGCCT
The DNA here is from genome assembly GCF_949786415.1 of Peromyscus eremicus. Taxonomy (NCBI): domain Eukaryota; kingdom Metazoa; phylum Chordata; class Mammalia; order Rodentia; family Cricetidae; genus Peromyscus; species Peromyscus eremicus. The sequence continues at coordinate 61,896,296 of NC_081431.1, forward strand.
TGAACTTCTTGAACCTGTCCACCAGCAAGCAGCTTGCCGGTGGAAGACTAAAGCTCACAAGGCCTTTGTCTGAAGCTGCCAGGCTTTCGTCTCAAGTCAGGAGGGTGAGGAAGAAGCCGGCCTTCTTGGAGACTTGCCACCTTTATTACCCAGCCATGGCCCCTCTCCCTGTCTGTCTGCCTGCCAGAGAGTCTGTTTCACTCCTAGCCTCTCAGGAGGGTGCAGTGAGGAACATTCATACTGAGTGACCTGGGCTACGTGGACACTCTTACACGTCTTTGACATTTGAGCTCCGTTTGTCCAAACATCAGCAAGGCCCTCAGGGCTGAAGTTTCAGCTCTCAGTCTGCCTTCATGAACTCCCTCACCCCACACCCCACTAAGCTCAGACAAGAATAAGCTAGTTAGTGATCAAAGAGAACCAGTGACTGGAAGGGATTGTGTAACTTCCCACACATGAGTCTCAAGGAGAGAAACAAGCAACCCCCTGAAACTCTAAGCAGGGAAAGGCCTGACCGGAAGACAAGGTTATCGTCAGGCAAAGGAAACTCCAGCTCCCCAAACCCCAGAAGGCAGTGCAGGTGTCCAGAAATGACAGTCGTGGCTCAGCTGAAGGATTCTGTCAGCATTCCTCAGGAACCCCTTAGAGGGTTTCTGTCAACCAGAAAGAGGCACACCCCTCTCCCCCTTCCACTGGTGGATGAGGCATCGGGCTCGCTATTGACATGTACCTATGGTGAGTACCAAAGCCCGTGCTGACTCCAGGCTTTAGTCCTTACTCACACACAATGTTAGGCATTTCAAAGTCTATGCTCGCCTCCTGGTCCTTCTCACCTCTCCAACTCCTCCACTGTGCGAGCTCCAAGCCTGCTGCAGCTCACAAGCATCCCTCCTCCCCGTAACTGTTTGTCCAGTGTACAACGGCAAGGTTTTCCCCTACCCCAGCCCCAAGCATGATATTGTCACTAATCTCAATTGTTCTTGGCTAGCCCTGCTTCCTTAGCCCTGCCCATTTGCTGTCTGCTTCTTTCTCTCTGCTCTGGACTCTTCCTTGGGATGTTCTCTGTCCTCTATCCATGATAAAACAAAACAAAACAAAACAAAACCCTCCCCCCAATCGTGAAACAGTCATTCCAGCGGTTCCTTGGCTGCATCCTCGATTACAGACATCAATACATACAATCATGATGGGGGAGGGGCAAAATAGTAGTGATCAAGGATAGAGGCTGCTGGAGGGCCACATGTCCCAGCTTACTGTTCCCTTGAAAGCATGAGATGTTGCCTCATCCATAAGATGGGAATGGCCGTAACTACCTTTCAGAACCGTAGGATCTAGTGTACCCAGAACGAGCTGTGTAGAGACATGTGAATGAGAAGTTAGCTACCTTCATTACTAAGTAGAAAGAGAAAGAGCATTAGAGGGACTGTGCCCAGCTGCTTCACCTTGTAAAAATCGGTGGCATCCCTGAATCCTGGAATGGAAGTGCCTCTGATTCTAGCCTAGTAAGGAAGTGTTCTCTGCCCCATTTCAGGGGCAGGAGCATGGTGCTAGAGGAGCTGGCCTGCTCTGTGTGGTTTGTCTCTGGCCCTTTAAGCACAATCAGCCCCATTCCTGAATCCGTTGGGCCATAAAGGAGAGCTGTAAAGCGGGGCTGTCCCTCTTCCTTCTCTTTGGCATTTACCCAGATCTTATCCCGCCTCCCTCCAAACACTAGGGCCTCAGATTGACCTGCGGCAGCTCCTCCTGGTGGACCTCAGGTTCCTCTAACCTCCTGTCCTCCTGGAAACTTCCCTGGCCCCGGCACCTGACTGCAGGGGCCCCTTCCCTCCTATTCCCTCTCTTCTACTAAGATGAGCAGCCAGACAGGACACCATAGCTGCCCAGTTCAGGACAAAGAGGATCAGAGCAGCTCAGAGGAAGGGGCGGCAGGAAGCTCCTGAGGAGACAGGTCTGATCTTTCAGGGTCAGATATCTATGTATATCTAACAGTCCCGTTAGTCTTACGACTTCGTGGAGACATTGCAAATTATGGTTAAAGGACAGGTGCAGCTTCCTGTTTCCGGGAGAGTTTTGCTGGAATGTAGGATTAGCCAGTGGTTTGTGTACCCTCTGTGGCTACAGAGGTGCAGCTGAGTGGCTGTGGCCGGCTCAGAGGCTGCTGAGTTACCAAATCTAAGATAGTTGCTATGCGGCCTTTGGAGGAAAAGTCGCTCACGTCTTGGTTTAATGTATTGGCTTCCAGAATGAGCAATCTAAGGAGACCCAGTTCGATGGGAATGCTTTGCCAAGCACAGTAGTCCAGCGCCCATGATGTCCTTACCCTCAGTTATTGACCGTGCTCCCTTGGATAGTCAAAGCTCTGAGAAATCCTGCGTGTAAGAATCTGTTGATCAACCTAGCATTTCCCACACTTCTTTGAGCTACAACTTCACTTCCTCTGACCACCTCTTACCATCCCAAGAAGCTGATGGCCTATTGATATCCCTGGTAAAGACCGATTGGTTAGGCAGACCAAACAACCTGCATTTTTGACCCTTCACAGCCATCCATAAACTAAGTGGTCTTGGCTGAACTGTGTGCCTGTCAAGAACTGCTTGTTCGTTGGTGGGATGGGGCAACAGTGGCTTTTCTGTCTCTCTCCCTGGTTTCTCAGGCAGGCTGAGATAGCAGGCAGAAAGTAGTCTGAAGGGGGATGATTGTGGTGCGGTGTGCTTTTGACAAGTCCTGCTTCGTTAACACGGCAGGGGTGCAGTGTAGACATTAGGCCAAGGTCATGCACTCTCTAGTCTTCACTCGGATTTTCCTAGCTTGGTTACCTGGTGACTTGGTGACTTCAAACAAGTGACTTCTTCTACTGGGCCTCAGATTCACTCTAGACCAGTGGTTCTCAACCTTCCCAATGCAGCGACCCTTTAATACAGTTCCTCATGCTGTGGTGACCCCCAACTGTAAAATTATTGTTGTTGCTACTTCCTAACTGTAATTTTGATATTGTGATGAATCATAGTGTAAATATCTGATATGTAGGATATCTGATATGCAACTCCTGTGAAAGGGTCCTTTGACCCCCAGGTTGAGAACCCCTGCTCTAGATTAGGTATCTGTAGCTCCGAAGTTCTGTGCTTCCGCTTGGCTAGCTGCATTTAACCTGCCTCCTTCCCTAAGACAAGCCTCTCAGAAGCCCCGAGCGTATCTCTCTTGGCTTTCTCGGTACAATATTTGGAGTCATGACCAGATATACAGAGGTGTTTCCGAAGGACTTTGATGCCACTGACAGCTTAGAAGGCAAGACTGAGACTTCTGGAAATGTCAAGGTCACAGTTCTTAAATTGGTATTGGGACCTTTCTTTTCCCACAGCTTTCATGGCTCAATGCTTGTACTGCCTACATACAGAATATAGACCCCTCGCTAACACATCCAGCCCCTGTACTGCCCACATACAGAATATAGACCCCTCGCTAACACATCCAGCACCTGTACCGCCCACATACAGAATACAGACCCCTTGCTAACATATCCAGCACCTGTACCGCCCACATACAGAATACAGACCCCTTGCTAACATATCCAGCCCCTGTACTGCCCACATACAGAATACAGACCCCTTGCTAACATATCCAGCCCCTGTACTGCCCACATACAGAATACAGACCCCTTGCTAACTAACACACCCAACAAAGAAAAAGAGCAGATATGATTCCTGAAAAGATGGTAGGGTCAACAGCGGGTCAAAAGTTCCCAAACAGATAGGGTTAGAAGGTGGAATCCACATAAAATTCCTTTCATTTGTCCCTCTTTTCTTTCCCAAACCACTTCCAACTTTGCCCACAGCCTTTGATATCAAAGATTTATAAACAGAGGAACAAGAGGAGATTGGTAAAGAAGGTGAAAACCTCATGAAAAGTACCCTCTTCTTCCATTATTTAGGAAAATCCCAGAAAATCTTGACATGGTCAAAAGATCTACAGTGTGGTAAGGACAGGATCCAGTAGAGAGAGAGATGGTCAGGTGAACGGCTGTTCTTCCCTCCCATCTCACATACACACCACCCACTGATGTGATCATCTGATGCTCTCCCAACCAAAAGTGATGGAGGCTCTTGGGGATTCAGACCTCTTGCCCAGGTGGATCCCCAGAGTCCACCAAACCCATGCCATCCCCAGCCAAACAGGCATGGACATTTAACTGGCTGGGATCCCAGTCCGTTTGCAAGTTCACTGGAGATGTAGTGAAACGGATGAAACACAATTACTGCCCTTAAGGAGCTACGGGTGTGCTTGCTCAAGTGAGCCTGGTGTATGAGAATGCTGTTGAGCGTGAGCAGCAGGCTTAGTACTAAGAGGCATAGAGGAAGAAGGTGCCCAGAGAGGCAGCAGCGACAGCATGGAGCTTCACGTTTTCCACACCACCAGGAACGGAGAGATTCTGTATATTTCTCTATCTATCATCTATCTATCTATCTATCTATTTATCTATCTATCTATCTATCTATCTCTCTATCTATCTGGAAAAAAAAGCTTGTAAGGGGCAGCAGACTAGGCAGTTGAAAACGACCAGACCACAAGCCCTTTCTGGAAGCCTTCTTTGAATCACTGTACCTTTGGCTGCGGAGAGTGCCTGACCCCCTGTGTCCCCAGATGGAGGCTGAGCTCAGTAAAGCTAGTCTTCGTGTGGGTGAAAGTGAGAAGGGGATGAAGAAGTCGTGGAGATATTTGGTCTTGGTCCTCCCATGGTGACTGAGCTGTTTATCTTTCCATCCTCAGGGTCCTGGGTCCTTCTCCAGGACAGTCAGGCTGGCTTGGGCAGAAGGAAGGTTCCCCTGCTGCAAGTTCTTTCCCACAGCAGGGAGCTTGTCTGGTAGGAAATGTGTCATCTGAATCAGAGTGATCCTTGGTGGTTTTTCTGCCTCCTGAGCTGTAGAGACACAGAGAAGGCTGTGAGTATTCTGGGGCAGACATACAGATTTGCCTTCCTAAGAACGAGAGCCAAGTTTCTGGGAATTTCTAAGACAGAAGTCCGGTAGCTGGGCCCATTAGAATAATAAAGATTGGTCCAGATGATTTGATCCCTGTCCCTGGGAACCTCAGCTTCTTCCGCTGAGTCCCGGAAAGTGTCAGTCTCTTTTTACCAAGACCACACACCCTGCAGCACTCACATGGAGCGCTTACAGTAGGAGTCTGCATCCCTGGAACGTTACAATGAGAGCTGTGCAGAAAGTCTGCCAGTGTGGCTCCATGCCTATGGTTAATCGTTCTTGTCATCCCCCAGTGATCTCCTTAAGCCAAGGAATGCCTCTGAGGCATAAGTGTGGAGGAAATTTTAAGAAGCCACAATCAAGCATAGTTCAATGGTTCAGAGTAGAATTTACCTTTTCTACTCGGGACACTCAATCTAACCTGACCCAGCCCTGAGGGTATCAGGTGGAAAGGACCATTCCTCTCCCAAGCTTTGGGGTTACTTAAGCTCAACTCACAGGCCCTCTTTCTCCAGAGTCTTCTTTTCAGTAGGACCAGAGCCGCAAACAGAACCAGAGCCAGCATAGTGGAGACTGGAGTCAGGATCCAAGAGTTGCTTTCTCCTCCTGTAAAAGCACTGCAGGGGTAGGAGTCATGGTCAGGGTGAGCAGAGCAGGGATCAGGGAGCTCGCAGCTAGATGACTATCAAGACTGATAGCCCCCCTCTCTCATTTCACAGGTGGACAAGCTGAGTCCCAGGCTAACTGGCCACCCTTGTCCCTGTAACTGGCTCCCAGCAGAGCTGCACTCTTCAGCTCCTCAATCTTAGGCTTCACTCCACCCTCTCACGCACAGGCCACAACGTGCCATACTGAGAAAGAGGGTGAGTGAGAGTCAGGAGGTTGGCCTTGGCATTCGGCTCTGTCACAACTTTTCTGTGGGTCTTCAGCAAGTTACTTCCCTTCTCTGGAGTTCTGGTCCTCACATGAAATAGAGAGTTCCAAGGGTTTCAGCCTAAAAAATTATTTCATCACATCATTTAGGTTTTTGCTTGTGAACCACCAGAAAGCATTCAGATAGCTTTATCACAGCATGGGCACTGAGTGTGGAGATGGATGGCAGCTGATGCTTATGTGCCCCATCCCATCCTTTACTGATTTGTAGATACAAAGGGAAAGAGGGCCACAGAAGGAAGGGCTGGCCAGGAAACAAGGCAGACTTGGGGCTCCAAGTCAGAGGAGGGGCCCAAGGCTTACCTCTTCATGGATGACCCTTGGCCAGGGGCCCACCTAGGGCCTCCTGATGAAAGCTGGCTTGGTGTTGGGGGGCTACTTTCTCCATCAGTGTTTTCTAGATTCCCATCAGTGCTTCCAGATGGCACTGGCATATGCGTAGTATTCGACGTCCATGCACTTGGAGCTGGGGATGACTCTTCCACGGAGTACCGTGTTTGTTGCTTAGAATCCTCTGTTGCTTCTTGGAGAGTTTCCCAGGTCACATGCTCTGAGATCAGGACTGATGGCCCGGTGGTTCCTGTGGTCTTCCTGAGTGCTCCTGGAGACGCGCTGACCCCTGTTTCCTCCTGAGGCCCATCAGCCTCTGGAGTCGTGCCTTTCCCCCAGCCCACACTGGTGCTAGCGCTAGTTGTTACTGAGTTTCTGGTACGCCGTATCCTAACACCCGGTGTTGTACTGAACATGCTTCTTGATTTGGAAGCTGGACTCTCTGGAGTGGGGACTGTTGTCTTGATAAAGCCCTCCTCTCTGCTCCTTGTCCTTGGAACCATCGTCCTGGCTGTTCCTGGGGTTTGTCTCCCGTTGGGTGAAGCCCTAGTTTTGCTTATTCTTGTAGTTGGAGCTGTTCTGTCCCACTGTGAGCCTTGGCCTTCTGGAATTGGGGTAATTTCCAGGGTCCATCTATTGACTGTAGTTGGAGCTATTCTGCCCCGTTCCGACCCTTGGCCTTCTGGAATTGGGGTGACTCCTGGGGTCCATCTGTTGGCTGTAGTTGGAGCTGTTCTGTTCCATTCTGACCCTTGGCCATCTGGAATCGGGGTGATTTCCGGTGTCCATCTGTTGGCTGTAGTTGGAGTTGTTCTGTCCCATTCTGACCCTTGGGCTTCTGGAATTGGGGTGGCTCCCGGGGTCCATCTATTGGCTGTAGTTGGAGTTGTTCTGCCCCATTCTGACCCTTGGCCTTCTGGAATTGGGGTGGCTCCCAGGGTCCATCTGTTGGCTGTAGTTGGAGCTGTTCTGTTCCATTCTGACCCTTGGCCATCTGGAATCGGGGTGACTCCTGGGGTCCATCTGTTGGCTGTAGTTGGAGCTGTTCTGTCCCATTCTGACCCTTGGCCTTCTGGAATTGGGGTGGCTCCCGGGGTCCATCTGTTGGCTGTAGTTGGAGCTGTTCTGTTCCATTCTGACCCTTGGCCTTCTGGAATTGGGGTAACTTCCAGGGTCCATCTGTTGGCTGTAGTTGGAGCTGTTCTGTCCCATTCTGACCCTTGGCCTTCTGGAATTGGGGTGGCTCCCAGGGTCCATCTGTTGGCTGTAGTTGGAGCTGTTCTGTCCCATTCTGACCCTTGGCCATCTGGAATCGGGGTGACTCCTGGGGTCCATCTGTTGGCTGTAGTTGGAGCTGTTCTGTCCCATTCTGACCCTTGGCCTTCTGGAATTGGGGTGGCTCCCGGGGTCCATCTGTTGGCTGTAGTTGGAGCTGTTCTGTTCCATTCTGACCCTTGGCCTTCTGGAATTGGGGTGGCTCCCGGGGTCCATCTGTTGGCTGTAGTTGGAGCTGTTCTGTTCCATTCTGACCCTTGGCCATCTGGAATCGGGGTGACTCCTGGGGTCCGTCTGTTGGCTGTAGTTGGAGCTGTTCTGTTCCATTCTGACCCTTGGCCTTCTGGAATCGGGGTGGCTTCCAGGGTCCATCTGTTGGCTGCTGTAGATGCTATCCCAGGAGAAGCTGGAGCTGCTGCATAGGTGGTGTTGGAAGGACCTGTGTGGACACACCCAGAAAGAGGCTATGCAGGAAGGCTATCTAGACTACCTACTGGATTCAGCAAAGGACATTTGATCAAAATGCTTGTTAAGAGAGGCCAATATGTTAGATAAAATTAGAAGGTGAGGTTCTCAATGCTCTTCTATGGTTTTGCAAACATTCACATTTTACATTCCTCTTTCCTTCCTTCAGGCCTGCACACTCCCATCCAGATAGCTAGGAGCCTGTGCTACTATTCAACGAAAGAGTAAATCAGCCTCCAATTGCAGCAGACAGGTGGACTGCAGCATTCAGGGGGATTTATACGTTCACCAGAAAGATCAATTCTGACTGGGTGTTCTGCAGAGCGGCCTTTAGGGAGTGTGCATGTATGCACACACAAACACACAGACACAGACACAGACACAGACACAGACACACACACACACACACACACACACACACACACACACACACATACACACACACAAACACAAACACAGACACCACTTTAGACCTCTATGCCTGAATCCGGATCCAGCCTTTAGAACAGAGCCTTGGAGCTATCAGATGTCTTTGAGGGACTCAGCAAGGTGCTCCTCCAGGGAATCCTAGCCCCAGACCTTCTGTCCTCTCATGCAGACATCACCAATGCTACCTCTTCTCTGCATGTCTGAACATCAAGTTTTCTGGAATCAGAGAAGCCACAGCATCTTTGGACCTCATTTCAAACATTCATTCTGCAACATTCAGGATAGAAAGAACCAGGTGGGTGGCCTTATACACACTCCGTGGGGCACTCTTCCCTAGTATCTGCCTTCTTGAGGATAACTTCTATCTAAACCAAAGGCATACCTCTCACAGCCTTCCTCCTACTCCCCTATTATTTATTGAGAAAGGCTCAAGGCTTTCTTGGGCTTCTGAGCCGTCTCTTGTACCCATTTCTTCTGAACTTCAGCTTTACAAACATTGGCCCATCAGCCATCAGTCAGCTCATACCTGCAGACACCATCAGATTCATCCTGAAGAACAGCATGTCATTTCGGTCTCCGATGCCACAGCGATAAAGTCCCGTGTCATTCAGTGACAGTCGGGACAGCTTCACCTTGAACAAACTGCTCTGTGGCAAGTCAGTGAGAGCCACACGCCCTCTGTAGTCATGGTGAGTGTAGTGGTTGGTGGACACGATGGTGTAGCAGATCCACAACGGAGGCCCCAGGCGGCACCAGTATTTTCTTTGATGCCTGTTGACTGAGGAGGGGGCATAATGGCAATGGATGGTGACAGCTCCTCCAGTCTCCCCAGACACCAGCCTTGGGCCTCTCAAGGCATTTGCACCTGCAGGCCGAGAGAATTGTCAAAGGAAAGGGAATAGTGGATGGAATCACTGTTAGGGAGTTAGTCATGAATTCCGCTTGTCAGAAGACACAACTGGGAAGGTGGCGTGTAGAACCGAAGAGCTTTGCCACCGAGCCAAAGTACGGAAGGGAGCTGAATTCAAGGCCTCATCTGAAAGACTCTTACCCAGTACTTAGCGAACACTTATGTATTAGCTGTGCTCGGGCAAGTCTGTCCAGAGCCTGCCTTCATCCCACTGAACTCCATCTACATGCTTGTAAGAAGGACGAGGCAACTCCAGGCAGAGGGCTCTGGTTTGCACAGCGTATAAAAGAGAAGTGCCACTAGTGTGGACGTATTGGTAACACGAATTGCTAAAATAACATATCCCCACATATACTGGTGTGCTCTCCTCTGAAGAGAAGCATGTTCTGCTCTGTTTGGTTTGTGCATCTTCCAGATCGATGGCCGACACTTTCCCACACTAGCCACTCCTCTCTAGAACAGAGCACTGAGCATACATGGCACAGAGCTGGTATAAGAGCACAGGCGAGAAGTATTATGAACATACTTGCTTTGGCAATGTTTAGCTGAACTGGAGTATATATAAGGCAGTGTGCAGGAAGAATTTAATTTGATAAGGTGGAAGCAGAAACAGTGTGTGTGTGTGTGTGTGTGTGTGTGTGTGTGTGTGTGTGTGTGTGTGTGTGTGTTTTGAGACAGGGTTTCTCTGTGTAGTTTTGGTGCCTGTCCTGGATCTCGATCTGTAGACCAGGCTGGCCTCCGACTCACAGAGAGATCTACCTGGCTTTGCCTCCCGAGTGCTGGGATTAAAGGCATGTGCCACTACCGCCCGGCTCAAAGTTTATTCTTTCACTGACTTTCTACACTAGCTCTGGACTCTCCGCTCTTTAATGAGATACCAGTTATAATCTGTGTACGGTAGATTTCATTGTCTCTTCAGGCACATTCTAGTCTAGCCTAAAATTATACGTCCAGCCCGATGTGATAACAGACTGAAGCGGAGTGTCTCATCTAGCTGAAGGCTTTCTCTCGGTTCTTGCTAGGCTCTGAGACTGCCAGGGGGGAGATATACAGGTTGGGTCTCTTGCTTTGCTTTCTTCGGCTACTCAGAGCTGAGGCCTGGGGACCTTCCAGGACTGGCACAGAGAAGGGGGTGGGGGTGCATAGGACAATGTTTCCATGCCTGGCTAATGTCCAAAATCGTCTCTTCTTTATTTGCCTCCCAGCTATCTTTTTGGTGGCTCCTGTCTATAGTTTCCTCCTTGCAAGAATGGCTTCTTATTTTGCTGGCCTTTTATGGCTACCAGCAACAGCCCTGTGACTTGTGGCTATTTGCACTTCTTTTTTTGTGGCCACAGTCCCCTGTGGATGGCTCTCTTCGAGAGGACCCTAAACTGGGTCAAAGGAAGCACACTTTGTCTTTCTGTCAGAAGAAACCTGGAGGATAGTGACAATTTTATTTGGTCACTCTCTAGATGTTCCTTCCCTCACATAGCTTAGAGCAAGAGGAAGTGGCCCATCTCTATCCAAAACAATTCTTACACCGAGCTCTTCAGCCCTTCTAGAGTTCTTTGCCCTCCCTGAAGAGCCAAGATGGCTGCCTGTTGGGCTGTTGTTGAGACCAGTTCCATTATTTCTTCCTACAGAAAGGCCGCCAAACATTCAACTTGGGATATGAGTACCTGTAGTTTGCTGTGTGTCATTATGGCTTCTGAACCCATAAAACTTCTGACCAGCATTCTCTTACTGGGAACAATTAAAGAACTTGTGGATCCTGGTACAGGGGGAAAGTGCAAGGCTCTTTCCTTGTCCAAATCTCCTGTTTCAAGATGAGGTTGAGTATGATAACACACGCTGCAATCTCATCAAGAGGAAGAGTTTTGAATTTAGTGCTGGCCTAAGCTACATTGTGAGATTTGTCTCAAAAAAGAGCAATACCCACTTGGCTTGCAGGGATGCAAACAGACTCATCTGGGCATCAGCACCTGGATTAACCATGCTACCTGGGCAAAGGCTGTGGAAACCACCAGAGAAGTGATTTCCCCATCCCCGACTCTACAGCAACAGCTGAATGAACAAGAACTGGATGCTTAACAGAGCTAAAGAAGTTGGCTAGGTCCCTGAGAACCTTTTAATTTTTCAAAAAATTTTGAAAGGGACGCCAATCCAGATCTAGGAGACATTTAGAACACCAAACAGATGAGACTGGAAAAGAACTCCTCCTGTCATATTATAATTAAACTACCAAGTATACAGAACAAGGAAAATACATTGAAAATGCCCCAGAAGCCTCTAGTCACATACAAAGGCAGGCCCGTCAGAATAACAGATTTCTCCATAGGAACTTTAAAAGTTAGGAGAGCTTGTAATAATATATTTCAAGTCTTAAAGGTGACTACTGCCAACACAGACTGTGATCCCCATCAAAGTTTTCTGTCATTGAAGGAGAAATACAAAGTTTCCACAATTAAAATATGCTAAAGGAATTCATGACTACCAACTCAGCTTAACAGAAAATACTTGAAGAAATCCCTCACATTGGAGAGAAAGCCAAATGTATCCATGGGGCCACAGGAAAGGATAAATCACTCTTGAATAATAGTTAAGCAAGACAGAAATAAGCAAACACCAAATATAACAAAATCAACAAAATTTGACAGGAATTAGTGCACACTTCTCAATTTCCCATAAAACATGGATTAATACTACCTTAGGGCAGCACCATGGAAAAAGGTGTTCTAAGCAAATTCATCTTTGAAGCAAGCAAGTGTCATTTTTTCCCCTAATATCATCAAAATAGATACAGAGGCCATTTCCTGATGATTGAGGGAGCAATCCTCAAGAGGATGTTTCAATTCTAAACCTGCGCAGAACACAGGGACACCCAGATATGCTAGATGCAAGGGCATAGATTAACCCTAACACAGTCAGAGTGGGTGACATTAATACCCCATGCAATAGACAGTCACCCTAACAAAAACAAAAACATCTGAGTAAGATGGCACCTAGATCAAATGAGTCAGTGGATCTGGCAGATAGCTATGGAACATTCCGTCTAAACCTGGCAGATACACTTTTTTCACAGCAGCCCAATAGGTCATATGTTAGAACACAAAGCAAATCTTAATACATATAGGAAAATTAAAAAAAAAATACATTGTATTCTATATGGATACAATAGAATAAAACTAAAATTCAATAGCTAAAGAAACTACAAAACACACACTAACTCTTGGAAATTAACTAGCACGCCACTGAATAATGAATGGATCAGAGAAGAAATCAATAAGGAAATTAAAAAGATCTTAGAATTAAAATGAAGATACAGCATAGCAAAACTTATGGGATACAATGAAAGCAGTTCTAAGAGGAAAATTTATATACATGGAAAAACCACGGGCACCTCAATATACCTTAGGTTTTTAGAAAAATAAAAACAAACCAAACCCAAAATCAGTAGATGGGAAGAAATAATTAAGATCATGACAGAAATTAGTGCAATAGAAATTAAAAAAATTTCATTATAACAAAATTTTCATTACAATAACAAGAATTTTATAAACAGAGAGTTTGTTCTTTGAGAAGATAAACAAGATTGACCAACTCTTAGTCAAACTAATGAAAAGAAAGAGGAGACCAAATCAACGTCTAGAAACGAAAGGGAAGTGTTAACAAATACTAATGAAATGCAGTAAGTTATTAGTACACACCTTAAAAACATATATTTCACTGAATTGGAATCCAAAAGAAGTGAATGAATATAGATGTATATGACCTATCAAAAACTAAACCAAAAGGAGATAAACAATCCAATGTATCTGTAATAAGCAGTGAGATTGAAGAAGGGATAAACATTTTTCCTGGCCCCGATGGACTCACAGGTAGATTCTCCCAGACCTTCAGAGAATTAACACCAATACTTCCCAAACTATTTCATGATACAGGGAAGAAAGGGACACCATTAAACTCTCTCTACAAAACCAGTATTATCTTGATATCAAAACCAGACAGATACAACAACAACAACAACAAAAAAAAAAACTGTAAGTCAGTCTTCCTGATGAACACAGACCCGTGAATTCACAGCCACTGTGATTACCTTTGCAAGATTGACACAAGATCTGGTCTGCCAATCTTCCAGTAAGGACATGAGAGGGGCTCAAGAGGCCCCACCCCTCCGTGAGGACTTAAAGGGAGTTAATGCCTGCTAGGGGCATGCTCCTGAGGGACCATTCTCTGAGGATCTATGGGTACTTAATGGTTGTTGGTGTAGACACTGGGAAGCTGACCATATCTCTGTAAACAACTCTTTATCCATGCTTCTGTAAGCAACCCTAATTAAAGTAATTCACACACACACACACACACACACACACACACACACACACGCACGAAAGTTGAAGGTGACTACTTAGAAAGAGGACGGGGATCTGCTAGGATGGAAGTTGGGCAAGAGAGGATAGTGGGATGAATATGATCAAAATACACATACATACATGAAGTATCATAATGAAGTCCATTGTTATATATAATTTGTATGTACTAATATAAATAAAACTAAAAAATTAGACCAAGAAGACAAAGACAGACCAACAATAACCACAAAAGAGTTTTAAGATACTGACAGCAGAGCATAAACTCAGCTGCCTTCTGAGTACTTGTAAGTGGCTTGTCTCTTATGTCTAAGGTCTAATTACAGGACCTAAAGCAATCATAAATGCTTTGATAGTAGCATTACCACTGAAGGCTTATTTAAACAACATACCCCAAACCACACCACTCATGATAAAGGTTACTCCTATTACATTTTAAAATTAAAAAGCAAGAACATTAGTCACCATTAAAAATATTATTATTATAATGTACACACCCTAGATTCTAGGAATTCTTGTGTCCTAGAGTTGGCACATTGAAAAGGATCACTGTACCATTAGTCAGGAGGATGGGACAGTCTAGCTTTGCTGATTGAGAATCTCTGATTGACTCTTGCAATGCACATAGTTTTTCATGAATACCAGAATTAAGAACCAACATCTCAAGTGATGAGCTACTAACCAGTAGCTCTTGGCTTCTGTAATAATTGAAGGTTTGAATTTGGTATTAGTCAACTGTGAGAATTAGAGAACGGGCTGGCATTTAGGATTAACGCACCTGGAGACCCTGTTGCTGTTCTCTGCTTCTTGGTGGCTGTGGGGGACCCGGAGTATCACTCATCTCTATCATTACGAAGAGTAGTGGGTTCCTATGACTTCCACTGGGGTCAGGGGTAGGGGTGCAAGAGATGCTTGCTGTTGAGACAGACCTCACATTGGAACAGGACTTGGTTTAACAAAGGAGATCTTTGGTCAGACAGAGGGAGAGGAGGGGCTGTACCTGTAAGGGAGTTCTTCCAGCAGCAAGGGGGTGTGGAAGCTGCATGTGCTTCCTTAGTGCAGAGATGGGTCCTCGAAGTAGGAGAGGCAACCTGTAGTCCTCTGGAATGGGGTCGTCTGTGTGGAGGGGTCATGGACGAACCTGGGCAAAGGGAGAAGCCAAGCCATCGGGGGGGGGGGGGCACCAAATGCCTACAAAGCCATTCTCAGGAAATAAGTGTGATGTCAACTCTAATTTCTGCCCCACATCCTGTGGACTAAGAGAGCAAGTCCTCACACTGCTCCTGCTGGCTCTGATCCTGCTGGGTATTAAGTGGCAGAGCAGAGGTTGGGGGCAGTCAGAGACTACACGCCTTAACATTCACAGACCCTGTGGGGATGCAGGGACGTGTCCCTGGGTGAGGATTAAAGTACTGACCAAAATATTTAATGGAATCCTTAGAACAATCAAGTTTAGAATACATGAGATGTGAAGAGGACTGTTACCTCTATGTGAACAGAGAGGTCTCGTGCCTTCCTGAGGGGCAGCCAGAGATTAGGAGTTCTACATCACACACAGGACAGCACTGACTTTTGGTTTACTCTGATTTGTTGATGAGCCAGACATGGTTAATCCATTTTTAGTGTTATCATAATATTTTCACACATTAATGAATTCAATAATGATTTGTAAGACACTTCTCTGGATTAGAGTCTAAATAACACACACACACACACACACACACACACACACACACACACACACCACATTCTTTCGTGGCTCACCATTACCATCATAATAAAAGTTACACAGCACTGCAAGGGGAAAGGATCATTTACCCACTTGCCTGGTCTGTTCCTGGCCTGCCTCAGCTCACGAGGCTGCAAATACTGTTAGGACTGGATTCTATCATCCAATTGTCCTCAGCTCCTGACACAAAATAAACCCTTAATGACTAGCATTAAACAAATGACTAAATGCATTTAAATTTTTTATCATATGATTTCTTTGTATACTGACTTCTTTATGTGTGGAATAGGGTTTCCATTTTTATATTGCTAATGCTGGGCCTGGCACTTAAGTGTTTGTAAAATGAAGGGAAATGAAACCTGTAACATTTGTGTTTTGCATACGTTGGAACCTTGGAACACCTTGTAAACGGCTAATTTTCAAGTCATCCACTTAAATGGAAGAAAGGGGTTGGGGGAGCCTAGGTGGTGTGTGTGTGTGTGTGTGTGTGTGTGTGTGTGTGTGTGTGTGTGTGTTGGGGGATTGTCTAAACAATGGCTATTCTAGACATCATTGAGCCGGGCATATGCAGTCTCCGGTGAACTCTCGTGGCCTTCATTCCCCCGAGCCCATATCCACAGCACAATGGTGTTGGATCCCAGGAGAGAAGGCGATAGATCTGCCTGGTTGGTCTGAATTCCATTCCCAGGTCCCCAGCAGTCTCTGAAGCCTGACTCTGGGCTGTGTTTGTGGACTCACCATGGAGCAGGCAGAGTATGAGGAGGAGGAGTATTTTCCACCTTGTTCTCTGCTTGGAGACCTGCAACCAAAGACAAGAGGCCCGGGGGAGACATATGAGAAGCTAGAGTGAGTGGCAGGGGGTCCTAGGCTGTGCATTGTTGCTGTAGAAATCTCAGTTTGCTCCAGCAGTTGAGTATCTCTACCTGAAAGGTGGGGCCAGAGAACTGCCTGTCGGGGAAGTGGGGCTCTACATAGTAGAGCAGAGTGAAAAGAACCCATTTAAAGCTAGAGCACAGTTTGTGATGCTTGGAAAGGGCATTCTCAGGGATCCGGCTCTTCTCCGGGAAAAGACCGCGGTTCTGAGCCACTGATGGACACTGTGTAGGGGGTACCGCATTCCTGGGATGCAGGATATCCCTCCGCTTTCTCTTTTCATCCTTTCTCCTTGCAGAGGGGAGTTATTTCTTCAGGAGGAGCTTTGTGTCTCACTGTTCATGTGTGACTGAGTTAAAACTAAACCTTCACTAAGCCGGCACTAGGGCGCCATTCTGTTTCTTCTCTGTAGTCTCTAGAAAGCTCTCTCGGACCCTCCTCATGTCCGTGTGACCCTCCTCATGTCCGTGTGACCCTCCTCATGTCCGTGTGACCCTCCTCATGTCCGTGTGACCCTCCTCATGTCCGTCCGATCCTCCTCATGTCCGTCTGACCCTCCTCATGTCCGTCTGATCTTCGGTTCTGCGTTCTTCCGCTGGCCTTGGGAACTCACTGAAAACAGAGCCTGTGTCACATCCTTTTACTTTTAGGCTCCAGAACCAGATGGAGCATAGTGTGAGCCCCGTGGGCAGCTATGGGGAGCAGGAGTCCCGTGCTCCGTCAGGGAACCCCATAGGGGTCATTTCGCAGGGGTTAAAAAGACTGAGATTGCACCTCATACACATCGTCTGTGTTCTTTGAGGATTTTCAGGGTGCCTGGCTGCGGTTCTCTGGACCCACAGGTGCCATTGTTTCGTTTTGTTTTCTTTAAAATGTGAACGTATGCTTTACCAGTCTTAAAAATGATCAGTATGCCAACTTTAAGGCACACAGGCAAGGAACCCTCTTGACTCCCTAACTATACCCAGTTGTGCGTGATCGCATCCAAGGAGGAGGAAAGGGACTAGAAGGGGAAAGAGAGAGTAGAAGAAAGGAAGAGTAAAAGGGGGATAGGAGATAGAAGGAGGGAAGAGAAAGGAAGACAGGAAAACTCTAGGCTAGGCTCCCAGCAGCCGCTTGTGCCCTGGCTTGGCTCTACTCAGTCATGTCTCCTAGAGCCTTTGGCTGCTCTACTGTCTAGAGACCCGGAGTTGCTTGTTTGAAAAGATCCAGGTTTCTTCCATCTTCCAGCTCCCTCCACCGCTCCCTTGGCCACTGTCAAGGGCAATCGCCTCCCTTCCCCTGCCTTACCCACTCCTCTCCAGGCTCTCCCAGGGTGTGGCTGCACCTAGTCCCTAGTTTGATTAATATTCACCAAATCCAGGTTCCCTGAATGCTTGGTACTCTGACTTCCCCAGGTTACCGTTTCCAAAGTGCCAAGTCCTAATACAGTTCACATAAAGGCCAACATCACCAGGCGGCCCCGCTCTTCTGAAGCCCAATGGTGTGACAGTATCTCAGCTTCAGGAGCAAAGCTGCCTCCATGGGGCAATGAGGAAGCACGGTGTGCGATAAAATAAAATGTCCCTAGCTACTTATCAGTCTTGATTGGGGGCTGGAAGGATATGGTTCCACGGAATGTCTCCAGTCACCCTCCCTGCCAATGACCTTCAGGAATCCTTTCTGCAGGACACTGGGAGTCCCAGGCCTTTGTTACCCTGCACCACATTTAGAGTTTAGAGTCCTGTGCCCCCCGAGTCCTGCCGGGAAACACAGCCACCTCATTTTCATTAAAAGCTGGTGTGTGGCTTCCCTTAGCTCCCCCTTATCCCCTCTGAATCCCACTTCTCATCCACCTTCATCCCCATTCTGTGGGGTGGTCTGGCATGTGCAAAGAGAAGAGCATAGCATCACCAGGCTTGGCTTGGCTGGAGGCTGCTACGTTGATCCAGCTGCTTCTCGTCCACTACAAAAGAAGAGCCTTGCCTGGGCATCTATGTGTTCTGCATCTAATGTGCGCTGCTTCTGTCCTTCCCTGGGTTTCAGACTCAGTATACTTTGCTGGGGCTGAGAAGAGGGTACAGAAAAGAAATGCTGGGACCTGAACTCCTGAAGTCTTCTCTGGCCTCTGGGAAGAGCCTACCTGCTCTGAGGTGGGCCTTAGAGGACAAGTCACATTTGCTGCTGCAAACTACCACTCATTCTGAGAGTAAGACCCAGACCTCCAAGAGAAAGCCATGTTACCTTTTGTTCTCTGGGCTTAGCTGGGGCATCTTGGTCCATCTTAGTCTGGAGCAAAATCGACTTGGACTTTTTCTTTTATCCAAGGAGATGCTTGTGTTTCGGTGTCTGCCGGTTACTTTCTCTAGATCTGGAGACTGAGAAGGCAGGATGATGTATTGACAATAGTGGGAGCTGGAGCTGGAAGATTGGGGTAAAAGGGGGGGCTCTGCCACTCACCTTGGACCAGTTGTATCCGGGTCCCTTCTCTTGAGTTTTGCTGATGAAAGTCAATTCTGGCCTCTTTTCCTCACTGTCCCTTGTTTCTCTGGAACCTTTTCCAGGGCTGGTGACAGTAACTTCAGGGAAGCACATTGGTCCCTAGCTTCCCTTCTCTTATACCCTGTTGGAGATCCCAGACTTTTAGGGTGCCCCATCTCAGAAGCCCCCTTAGGAACCTCCAGAACCAGTGATGCAATGGCTGAGCCGGGGAGAAGGGGATTTCAGGGTTCAGGAAAGGAATTCCCCCGAAAGCTGGCCATCAGCTGCTGCCCCACTGCTGACCTGGACACGTCAGCTTCTGTGAGGAAGGCATTTGAGTGGTTTGGTTCAGTGGCTGTCATTTAAATTCATGCTCTGCTGCTCACCGACTCGTGTCCTGAACAAAGAACAGTACATTAATGAGATGGTCTTCACAGAAAGAGAACACGGGCGGCAGGGGCCCAAGAAGATGCTGCCCTTGAAAAGCACCACCAGAATTCCCCTTGGGAAACTGTCTACAGAGCCTCTCCTCTTTGCAAAAGACACGGTGTTCCTACGTCTCTTTAGTCTTGAACTGATACAACCCAAGCACTCAAAACAACTGTTCTCAAAGGAGGAAGGATGCTGCAGCTGGTGGTTAAGGACCCTTTCCAGGACCCCCGTAGATAATGACAACCTTGGGCCAGATCAAAAGACCCTTCTTCCTTAGAATGAATTCAGTCGGTGCTTTGTTATACAACATGAACAACCAGGGGCGGTTGTGGATATTATCCAATGCTTGACTAGGTCTCTCTCTCTCTCTCTCTCTCTCTCTCTCTCTCTCTCTCTCTCTCTCTCTCTCTCTCTCTCTCTCTGTATGTGTATTAGAATGTGTGTGCATGTGTACTGGTGACTGTGAGAGTCATGTCTGCTGCTATGCCAGGACTTGGCCAGCATAGGTTTCCACTTGGTTCCTATTCCAGAGCTCCTGGTCTTCATCCCCACCAATAGCCTCTTGGATAAGTTAGAATGCACCGGCATTGTGAGAGGCATCCTCTTAGAAGTGTGCAATGAGCACAGGACCCGGTTGAAACCTGGGGCCTATGCAGGGTCCCTTGGCTTGGCCTGGGAGGAGGGGACTGGACCTACCTGGACTGAGTCTACCAGGTTGATCTCAGTCTGTGGGGAAGGCATTGCCCTGGAGGAGATTGGAATGGGGGGCGGGCTGGGGGGAAGGTGAGGGGGGCGGGAGGGGGGAGAACAAGGGAATCTTTGGCTGATATGTAGAACTTAATTGTATTGCAAAATAAAAAAAAAAAAAAAGAAGTGTGCAATATGAGCAACTAACTGCACATGGCCCTGCCCTCAGAGACTGATCCCCAGAACTAATAATTCTCATGCAGGTGGTAGAGAGGTAGCTAAGACCTGGCTTCCCCTTCTCTGCTCCTTAGGAAACAATATCACACTGTGTTGAATCACATAGACTTTGAAGCCAGGCTTCCCTTCCCTTCAAGTTTTTATGGGAAAATAATATGGGCCAGATTATTTATTCTCTTTAAACCTTGTTTTCCTAATGTTTAGGAAACCTCACTTTCCTATGTTAATCAAGAAATAACAGCTCTTGCTTCATAAAGGTAGCATGTAAAATAAATGCAAAAAAGTTGCAATAAATTCCCAGGAAACGTTAGCCATTGGTGATATCCTTACCTTAGTTTATAGCAAGAGGAAGCAGGTGTCTTACACTAACCAAATGCTAAAACAAACAAACAAAAAAATCCTTTGCAAGTTTTCACCTGTCCATGAATTTCCCCCTCCATTCCTTCCTTCTCCCCCTCCTTCCTTCCCTTACTCCTCTCATTTTGGTATTCGAAAGACTAAAATTAAAGTGATTTAGGATGATACTGAATTAAAATTCATATTTTAAAGTCAACATCACACTTTCACTTTATAAATAATGCATATTAAGGTGTGCCTTCAGAATTTAATCGACTTCACAACCGTTTGAAGACTTTGAAGCCACCGAAGGCACAGATGGCTACATCACACTGGGCTACTTTTCAAAGCACAGACCCAGAGCCAAGATGTTCTGCTTCTGAAATTTTATGGAGAGAAAACTTTGTACTGGCTCCTATTGTACTGGCTCCTACTTGGATGAGGGCGTAACTGGATTTCCTTGCCCAGAACAAAGTCTGTGCTGGTTCTTTTACATAAGCTTTTGCTGTGTCATATACTGGGATCCCCTGAGTTCAGAATCAGGCTAAATAATCTTGTGGCTGTA
Organism: Peromyscus eremicus; assembly: GCF_949786415.1. Classification (NCBI taxonomy): domain Eukaryota; kingdom Metazoa; phylum Chordata; class Mammalia; order Rodentia; family Cricetidae; genus Peromyscus; species Peromyscus eremicus. The sequence continues at coordinate 61,917,285 of NC_081431.1, forward strand.
CATCATAGCCTCTTCCTACCTGTCCCTGCATTCCCCAAGCTCCCAGTCCTAGTTTTAGCAAATGGCTGCATTTACCGAACATGTTCACAAAACTACAAATAGCAAACAGTAAGCTCGGCCCTGAAACCCACACCAGAGAGCAACGAATGGAGGGTGCTTTGGGCAGTTTCCCCAGAGCTTTTCTCTACTCCTTATACCTGGTGCTTTGAAGCCCTTTCCCCTGCCTTTGTTATCTGCTGGAAAGATACGCTTTCCCTTCTTGTCAGCATATCAAGGATTGGAAAAACAACCCCATCACTACACGTCCCGATCACTCTCAGAAATCCACAAAGGAAGTTGAACTATGAGACTTTGTCACCACTCCAAATAACAACGGAGAAAGCTGTTTAAATAGCGCAACTAATCATTTTATAATGGCATTTGGCAGATTTTTTACAACTGCAACCATCATTTAGCTGATAGTAGGGCTTGTGACCCAGCAATATTCAACCCTGAAATCCAGGAGGCATGCTAAAGGCAGTTAGGAGAATGTTGAGAGACTTTTGAGTTCCTGTAGAGTTTGCCCACAGAGGTGGAACAAAGGATCCCGGGAAAGCCTTTCAGGAGTGGAAGCAAGCTACTTGAAAACTTCCTCTGTAGTTCACACCAGAATGTTTGGTGTGGGTTGCTGTAAGAAACCATCCACAGCTCTTACTGCACTCTTTCCAGAGGGACCCGAATCGGGGAAGTGAGAAGGATGTTCATACTGGTTGGGATAATTTGGTCAAGGTCATAGATTTTGCCCTGTGTTAATGAAAGACAAAAGGGGCTCTTGCAAGACAAAAGGGGCTCTAAGTAGTTGATCTGCTACTAAGGAAGCTGATGGCTTCCTGGGGGAATGGAGCGATACCGGCGATTTGATGTTCAGCTCTGTTGCTGGCATACCATAGGACTGGGCTTGCAACTGCGTGTTCAAGCACTTACCTAACGTGCACTAGGGCGCTGGGTTCCATTCTCAGTACTGACAAACAGACAGACAAACAAACAACAGTAACAAAACAGTTGCTGACTCGGCTTAGCTTAGTAGAATGCTGTGCTGTTTGTTAGGACCACACACACACCACCAGAGGGTGCTATCCCCAGGTGCCAGCGCCGAGTTGCTAATATCTTAAGATGGCTGAGGTTACAGGGCCAAGCCATTGTGTCCACTAGGGAGCTCAGTGTGTCTTTCTCTGTGGGTTCTATACCGTGAGCATTGGCCTGCTCACATTTAGCCCACTCTCTGTACACCCGCATGCCTCTCTACCCCATCTCCCACTCTTTTATCCATGTAGGCTTCCATGCATTTCTTAATATGAAGCAGTGGCCGGAGCAGGACATCAGATCCTCTGGAACTGGAGTTACAGTCGGTTGTGAGCCACCTGGTGGAATAGCCTAGAACTAAACTCAGTCCTCTCCAAATCAGTGAGTGTTCTTAACCGCCGAGCAATCTCTTTAGCTCTTATTAGGCTGTCTTTTGTTTCATGAAAAACAGGTAACTGGCCACTCTATCTAGAGCTTGATCCATTGAAAGGACTTTCTCTGCCATTGCCCTCTAAGGCCTCTTCTTGTAGGATGCCTATGGTTCCTTTTCAGCTTGACCAAACTAGCTCATCTCTGCGCTAAGCCTAGGATTTCTATCTGTTCTACCACCTTTGTTAAAAAAAAAAGGTGTCCTCCACGTGTTATGAAAATAGAGGGGAGGCACAGTGGGGATGGAAAAGTTGAAGTGGGGGTAACAGGTAGAAGATGGAGAAGAAAGGGTATGGAAAGAGGATTAAGGAGGACTAGTCAAGACTAGAGATGATTGAAAAAGTCATATGGAAATCTACTTGCTTGTAAACTAATTAAACTACATGATGATAAGGAAGAGTGTGAATGGAAGTGTTCTGTGTGAGTGAACAATGCTGCTCCGAGAAGCCATAGGTTATTACACTAAAATATCAGCGCACTTTTGATCAGGAAGACCCCAGGGATATCCATCTCCCCAATACATGCTATTGCTCTTGGTTGTATAACAGAAATGGATGATAAGACTGTTGCTGAAGACACCACATACTTCGATCATAACTTATGAAGGAAACAAGCAGTAATTGAACCGGCCATTTCCTCCCTGATAGCTAGCTTTGATGATGCCAGAAGGTGCTGTGGAGGCTGTAAGAGGAGAAAAGTCATCAATGGCCATATCTCCAGTGGACGCTGCATGCTACAATATTGGCCTGCCAGGCAAGATGTGCCTACTGGTGCAGTAGTGGTACAAGTGTTATGGGAGTTACCAACTATGTTTGCTTGAATTTGAGGCCCATTTCCTAGGAATTCATGTCTGGTACTGTAAATCTAGTCAAAAGTCCATGGTGTGTATGGGGTGGGGAGGTTGGATCATAGGCCCTAGAGGATCATAGGCCCCAGATGAGGCAGCTACTAATGTTGTTTTGCTAAATAGACACATTGCCAAACTACTTTCTAAATATTTGTATTTATACCTAAAGATAGTGTTGCTCTCAAACTTAGCCAGAGAAGCTTCTCTGCAGTGTGCAGTGGTTAATACATAGACTCATAATTGGTCAAAGCACTGAGAATGAGTGACTGTTAAGAGTCCATCCTTAAGCAGAACATCTGTATCACTCCTTCCAAGGCTCAGGGAACATTGTAGAAGACAGGGTGGAATGGAGAAGAGTGCTGTGAAGCATTGTCTTCTGAATATGATGTGGAGAGGAACTTGTTGGAGAGAAAAAAAGGGGAACAGTAGGAATGGAAAGGGGATGAAAGTGTGTGTGTATGTGTGTGTGTGTGTGTGTGTGTGTGTGTGTGTGTGTGTTGTAGTCAGACTTTCTTTGGACCACCAGCTCCCAAATAATGACATGAAGACTTCTTATTAATTATGAAAGCTTGGCCTTAGCTTTGGCTGATTTCTAATTAGCTCCTGAAACTTAAATTAATCTGTATATATTAATCTATGTTCTGCCACATGGCTCATTGACTCTCCTCCATACTGTGCATCCAACTTGCTCTGCACCTTGCTGGCAAATCCTGTATGCCTCAGATTCTTCCCAGAGTTCCTATCTCTGCTTGGAAGTGATGCCTATCTTCTCCTGCATAGCTGTTGGCTGTTCACATCTTTATTAGACCAATCAGGAGGTGCCTTGGCAGAGACACATCTTCACAACATACAAAAAGATCATCCCACAACATTCCCACCTTTTTTGTCTAAATAAAAAGGAAAGGTTTGAATTCTAACACAGTAACACTATATATAATAAGAACAATTATCAGATAAGAATTACATTTACAATGTCCAGTTCATTTGTACTTGGAAAATTTAGAAAAAGTACTCTATTATGTATCTTGTCTTGGAGAGTCCAAAGTTTTATATCTAAAACACTTTCTATCATAACTTGTATTACCAGCCTAAAAATATCCTTTTAGACCTGAAAACATTTTCTTAGATAAATAACTTAAGCTTTTATGTCTCTCAACCTTTTGTTTGTTTCTTTTTTTTAATTTGGTAACAAGAAAAACTGTAAGACTATAACTATCTAGTCTTCAACCCCATCAGAGACCTAAAAAAGATAAAATATTACCTGAAGTGCAGAACAAGCAACTTCTAAAACTATAGAAATGACAGAGACAGCTGGCTCCCTGAACAGTCACTCAAGGTTCCTCTGTGATGTTGGGGCATCCATCTTTGGCCTATAGGCCAAGAATATCTGACAGATTTTTCTGTGAAGCAGGAATTTTGAACAACTGTCCTACCTTGTTTTGGCAAAGTTCAGTAATTGACTTCCTTTGTATCCTGCTTGCCCAATTTGGACAGCATACTGTCAGCAGTCCAGGAAAGGACAGTTTCTTGCCCAGTAGCTAGCTTTGCCACATTTAAAGTAAACTCCATATGGAGGTCCTTCAATGTCCTCTGAAGTAGATTTGTGCTGCGAGAAGCAGATGTATCTTACTATCATAAAAAGCCTTATATTATTAAATTATTTTAAATGCCACATTCTGTAGATGTGGCATTTAAAATAATTTAATTTATAAGGCATTCTGAAGTGTTTTAAGTCCACCTATCTCTCTATCTAAAATATATCTATTTAACCTTGAAAACATACCTAATGAGACTACAAGTTCAATTGTTGTAGATGAACAACTACTAACCTGTATTTCTTAATTATCCTAAAGAGTTTGTAATAAATAGCTTTCAAGGACTAGAACTTTACATTGCATTTTTTTTTTTTTTGGTTTTTCAAGACAGGGTTTCTCTGTGTAGCTTTGCACCTTTCCTGGAACTCACTTGGTAGCCCAGGCTGGCCTTGAACTCACAGAGATCCGCCTGGCTCTGCCTCCCGAGTGCTGGGATTAAAGGCGTGCGCCACCACCGCCCGGCCCACATTTCTAAATGGGCTGCATAGGTATAATACCTTAAACAAGAGTAGAAACATATACACAGTACATTTTAACAAAAATAACCTTAAATTTGTATCAATATATAAAAATCTATATCAATGTAAAATATTTGAAACTAGTAACTACTTTTAGTAGATTCAATAATCTACCCTTTTATCCTATCATTCCTATATACTCCCTTTTCTTTCTTTTCATCCCCTACTCCATTTTTTTTCAGTGCTAGATAGAAGAGAAAGAAGGATAGAGGAAAGAAATCTCTTAATCTAACCTCCTTTGTTTAGCTTTCTCTCTGACTATGATCAATAACAACTAGCAACTAACCCCCCTAAACAATGACAAACATCCATAAACCCCCAAATGACCAAAAACCACTCACCCCACCTTTTGGGAATGTGGGCATCATGTTCTTAAAATTACTTCCTGTTGTCTGGGGGAAACAGCATCTTTATAGGATCATGAGAAAATTGGGATAATGGTCAAGTCCTGGGAGAGCTAGCTGTATCATTTGTTGTCCAGTTCTGTGTGATAGGAAAGTGCAGGACTTAACTGAAGTCCTGGCTGGAGTGGTCTGTGAGGCTGGACCATCTCAGCTAGCAGCTTTGAAGCTGTCCTGAATGGAGATTTTTAAGGAAATGCCAGCAGAAGCATTCTGAAAGGCTGGATCACTTGTCTTCATTGGTGTCTGGTCCTTTTTTTTTTTTTTTTTTTTTTTCCTGAAAACACACAAACTTTTAAAGCCAACATACATATCTGCATTAATGTAAGTATGGAATGCATGGTGTGCACAAATCAGCCAAAGATGATTTTTTTGCTATGTTTGAGGTAAAAGACACCTGTCAACTTTGTAAGTTGGAGGAACCTCTGCACTGTCTTGTCCTTTCACAGGCTCTTGAATCTTCATTTGCTTCCCGTCATCAGAGCCATGTGTGTCTTACTAAGGCTACCAATATGATGGCTACTTTCTGCCCACATGGCCTGATTAATATGATGCCATCTATAAGAGTAAGAGCTAGACAATGACAGGCCTGAGCTAATGGCCAAGCAGTTTAAATAATGTAAGAGTTTGTGTGTTTATTTTATAAGTGGGCTCTGGGACTGGCGGGACTTGGTGGCGGGAGCTGGAGAAAAATTCTCCAGCTACAAATGGCGCCCAACGGCTCGAGTTTCCACCTTAAACCTAACAATATTTAATAGCCAATTCTAAACAGAGCCAAAAACAGGTTCCTGCTTCTTGTCTCATATGGGCACCTAGGCGCCGCAAAACGTGGGTTTGAGCTACTGGCGGGTTCCTGGCATTTGCACTTGACCTGCAGTATGGCGGGAGTGAGACATGTGCCAGCGGTACATTACGCTGTGTGGTAGATTTAGTTTTTACTAGTATTTAAAAGAGAGAGAGAGAGAGAGAGAGAGAGAGAGAGAGAGAGAGAGAGAGAGAGGTTTCTGGGCTACACGCTGCTTTCATAAAAGCGTAGACCCACTATTTCTGAGACTTGATGGCTCCCAGAGCTGGCAGAACCGCCATGTTGGGAAGCTAAAGTGGGTGGAGCCAGCAGCAACAGCGCCATTTCAGGCTTAAAAGGCTGCAGTTTAAAGCAATAAGTTCACAATAAGACAGATTCAAATGTAATAATTTACAATGTATGTAAAATATACGTAGGCTTAAAAGAGACAAAAAAAGATGATATATACAATTATATAAACAAATAGATAGTTTTTAAAAATAAAGTCTTTAAAGAAACATTAAAGGTAATAAGCCATATAAAGAATGGCTATCACACAGAGAATCTGGATTATGTTGTCTTTGATATTCGTAACTAAAGAAAAACATTTGATTATAAAAGCTGTTGAGTTATGCCAAAATGTAAATTTTAAAGATACCTTGACTTCAAAATTTGGATATAAGGATATGTTACTTTGGAAAAGATTCTCTGCTTTTGTTTCCACAGAAAGCCAGAGACTATGGATTTGTTCCAGATTAAGATACATCAGGTTTGACCAGCCAAGACCCCCTGAAAGGTCTCCAATGACACCATGGCCCAGATGATTCAACATCCAGAATGGTTTCAAGGCAACTGGCTCAGACGATACAGCCTCACGGACTACTCCATGATCCTAAAATTTTCTTTATGTCCCCATAAGATACAGCACCCCCCTCCAACAAAAAATAATAAGAGAAGCTACGCCCAAATTCCCAAATATACCAAGCTGGCTTTAGAGATGGAATTGACTCACTCCCCCTCTAAACCCAGACATATTGCTCAAAAAAAAAAATGGTTAAGAGATTCTTATGTCCCAAATCAAAAGAGCCCTCTGGTGTGGGATAGAGAAAAACCAATATTTTTATTTAAAACAGGTTGATTATAAATACAATCTCTTTCTAAAAAAAAAAGGGGGATAGTTTAGATATGATAGGATGAAAGGGTAGATTAATGAACCTACTTTTAAAGAGTAACAACTTGTTTAAAATGATTTACATTGCTATAGATTGTAGTTTATTGATACAAATTTAAACTTAATTTTGTTATACTGTATATATATTTCTATTCTTGTTTGAGGTATTATGTTTATGTAACTCATTTAAAATTGTAATGGATAATTAAAAAAAAGATTAATAGTTAGTCATCTATGATAATATTTGTAGCCATGTTAGTTAAGTCTTCCAGATATACATAGATATATTTCAGATAGATAGGTAGTCTTCAAACACTTCGAAGACCTACAGAATATGGCATTTAAAATATTTTAAAAATTTAGACTTTTTGGACAATGAGACATGTCTGCTCCTGACAGCACTGATTTACTTCAGAGAGGAGGATGGGCATCAAAGACACTCCATATGGAGTTTATCTTCACCTTGACAAAAATAGCCATTTGGGCAAGAAACTGTTCTTGCCTGGACTGCTTGATCAACTGGACATGCAGGACCTATAGAAAGGTGACCACTGAACTTTGCTTGACAAAACGGTCCTTCAGGTTCCTGCTTTGCAGAGAAAACTGCCAGACATTCTACAAGACACAGAGAAAAGTGAATAAGAGACTCTAGGCCTGTGGGCTGAAGACAGATGCCCAACTTTACAAGAAAACTTTGGATGACTGTCCAGGCTCAGCTGTCTCTGTCTACCCTGCAAAACTCCCAAAAGTTGCTTGCATCCTTCTCCCATTTCTCAGGCAGTGTTATATCCTTCTGAGGTCTTTGATGTGGTTAAAGACTAGATACTTACAATATTCCTTAATTATAATAAAAGATAAGTTAGATATAAAACCTTAAACTCACAAATATAAGATAGATAGGATCTCTTCTTTAATATTATAACTGTAATTCTTGCTTGATAATTGTTTTGTTATATGTAATTTTACTATGTTAAAGTTAAAACCTTCCTTTTTAAAAAAAAGAAGAAAAGGGGAAGTGCTGTGGATATTGCTATATGTAAATAAACTCTGATTGGCCAATAGCCAGACAGAAAGTATAGGCGGGACTAACAGAGAAGAGAATTGAGGGAACAGGAAGGGAAGGGAGAGACTGCCTGGAGCCGCCGCCAGGACAAGGAAGATGTAAGGTACCAATAAGTCATGAGCCATGTGGCAAAGTAAAGATTAATAGAAATGGGCTAAATATAAGAGTAAGAGCTAGACAATGACAGGCCTGAGCTAATGGCCAAGCTCAGTTTAAATAATGTAAGAGTTTGTGTGTTTATTTTATAAGTGGGCTCTGGGACTGGCGGGACTTGGTGGCGGGAGCTGGAGAAAAATTCTCCAGCTACAGCCATCCAATGGTGGGTCAATGGGAATTCTTCAAAGCATCTTGACTATCTAAATTATTATGATAGAGGACAAGGAGGTTATGTAGGTCTGGGACAAAATTGAAAATACTTATAGTTACTGATCCATATGAATGCCAATGTCTTCTAATCCTCTTCTCTGAAGAAAACAGCAAAGTGTGCACTTTACACGGAAGAGGTAGATAAGTGGGTGTTGTGGTAGAGTTGGAACTACTATTTGGTTGAGTTGGTGCTGTTGTTGAGAGTTCACCTATTTTCTGTATGGAATAATTGTAGAATTTAATGGTGACATTGTGGGAGCTATTACTTTTGGGTCTTTTAGAACCCTAACAGTGATAATAATATCCAGAATTACTCCCATGAGATAGTGGTCTGTGTTTACTAAAGATGGGGTACTTTCAAAGACTTAATCTGGCTCCACTACAGGTCTTAAATCACAAGCCTAGGACCCACCGATCCAACTAACAGCTATATCAACTCCGTTCACACCTTTATTCCACAACTAGACCCAGTTGGACCTTGGACAAAACTTTATTTCCTGACCCCCATAGGAATCCTGATGTCCTTCTCACTAGCTCATCCCTTTCTTCTTATTTTAAAATATTATAAAATTTTTCTTTGACAAATTCATAAATTTATACAATGTATCTTGATTACATCCACCCCCAAGTCCATCCTCTTTTCACTAACACATGTCCCTCCCACGCTCATATCCTCCTCTTCTGTTTTGTTGTTGTTGCTTGTTTGTTTTTTTTAATAACCAACTGAATCTGGTTAGTGCCACCTGCATAAATGTGGATAATCTACCAGTGGCTATACTCTTAAAAAAATGACCCCCATTCCCCAGCAACCGTCAACTGCCAACAGCTCTTCTGCCAGGGCTGGGACTTCATGGGCCCATACCCTCCCTTCCCCTGCTGTCGTCTTGACTGGCTTGATTCGGTGCAGGTCTTGCACAGGTGACCACAGTTGCTATGAGTTTATGAGCACAGTAGCCATGTCATGTCCAGAAGATAGCATTTCACAATGCTCCTTCCATCTTCTTGTTCTGACATTCTCTTCTGTGATGCTCTCTGTGTTTGTGAAGGTTGATATAGATGCTTCATTTGAGAGGATCACTTATTCTTAGTCACTTATTCTTAGCACCTGGACCAATCACGAGTCTCTGAATTAACTATTGCTGACCGCAAAAAGAAGCTTCCCCAAGTAAGACTGAGAGCTGCACTATTCCATCTTTAGTAAGTGGTAGGCAGCAAGTTTGTTTAGAAAAATAAAACAGTGATAGGATCCCCCTAGAGGGCCTATGACCTACCCAACCATGAACTTTGTGTGTGTATAGGTATGAGTGTTGCATGTGTGTGTGTCTTAGTTAAGGTTTTTATTGCTGTGAAGAGACACCATGACCACGGCAACTCTTATAAAGAAAACATTAATTGGGGTAGCTCGCTTACAGTTTCAGAGGTTCAGTACATTATCATGATGAAGGGGAGCAGGGCAGCAGGCAGGCAGATGTGATACTGGAGCTGAGAACGCTAGATCTTGTAGGCAATAGGAAGTCAACTGACAGTCGCACTGAGAGAAGCTTGAGCATGGGAGACCTCAAAGCCCACCCCCACAATGACACACTTCCTCCAACAAGGCCACACCTCTTAATAATGCCACCCTCTTTGGGGGCCATTTTCTTTCAACCCCCCACAATGTGCATACCTGGTGCCCATGGAGACCAGAAGGGGGAGTCAGATACCCTAGAACTGTTAAAGAAGTCATAGAGTTATAGAAGGTTAAGAGTTGCTTGTAGGCACTGGGAATCAAATCTGGATCCTCTGCAAGCTCTTAACTGCTGAGATACCTCTCTAGTCCCAACCAACCATGGGATTTTGACTAGGTTTACAGTAACAGTATGAAATACTTCCTGTGGAATCATCCTTAAATCCAAACACCACGTGGTTGGTTATTCCCATAGCTGCCATGCCACTGCTGTATCGGTGGGCACATCTTGCCTGGCAAGTGAATATTGTAGCATTCAGGGTCCACTGCTGGGTAAGCCCACTGATAATTTTTCTCCCCCAGCAGCCTGCACAGCACCTTACAGCATCATCAAAGTTAGCTAGCAGAGAAGAAGCTTCCAGGATAATTTCAGCTTGGTTTCTCTATGTGCTATGACCAAAGTGTGGTGTATTTAGTAATAGGTTTTTACCATTCAGCTATGGTGGGCAACCAAGTTACTAACTCATTTCTTGAAGCTTTTATGAATTGTGTATTTCCTGGGCCCTTTTGTGGAAAAGAATCAGCTGGTAGGTCTTGGGAACTCTTGTTCCCAGAAATGAAACAAAGCAAACAATAAAAAAAAATTATGATGAACATTTTATAAAGCTAATTGGTTAGAATTTTATTTAATTATGGAGCATTGAAAAGTTACAGATCGGGCTGGAGAGATGGCTCAGAGGTTAAGAGCACTGACTGCTCTTCCAGAGGTCTTGAGTTCAATTCCCAGCAACCACATGGTGGCTCACAACCATCTGTAATGAGATCTGGCTCCCACTTCCGGCCTGAAGGGATTCATGCAGGCAGAACACTGTATACATAATAAATAAAATAAATCTTAAAAAAAAAAGAAAGAAAAGAAAAGTTACAGAGTCAAAGTATTTTGACTATCATTAACCCCTTTAATAGCCATTTATTGCCCATCCCTGTGTCTTCTCTAACATTCTTGTGACTACTGTGTAAAATCTTTGGGGATGCATTAACAGACAATTTTTCTCCTACTAACCCACATGCCAAGAATGTAGTCAAATAGCAACTCAAACCTGTAGGAGAGATCTCCTTGCTTTGCTGTAGCTTCCAATCTGATTTTGCCACCAAAGTGTTTGAAAAATGCCTTGATTTATGACTTTTATACTATAACTGTAAACTCATTCCCACATTAGAACATTTATTGGAGCAACTGAAACCCATACTTCTGGACCATGGTCACTCACATTTGGCTCGAGAATAAACTATGTCTTACTCCCTTTGAAGTGAGAACTGTGTTTCATAGCTTTATGGTATATCTGCTCTTGCTGCTCATGTCCCTAATGATTTTCTTTCCTTCTTCTGGGCCCTGCTGTATTGTACTGGCATTTCAACTCCATCTCGTTTGGGCCCTTACTTACCCTTCTAAGAGAAATTGGAATCATTCTGTCACATCATCTTCGAGGTCCTTGCTGGTGTCATCAGTCTTGGCTCTATGGGCAACGCTGCCCAATCAGTAATTTTCTCCTGTCCTATTTTGTGATCTAGACTGCTCAAGATCCATCCCCACACAATTTCCTCTGACTCCGCTGGATTATGGTAGTTAGGACTTGCTGCTCACTTGGTGTCTAAAGTACCTTTCTTCTCCTTTCAAACATGACAAGTACACTATTGGGTTATGCAGTTATTTAATCTTAGCTCTGAAGAGCACAATGGTGGGAGAAGCCACTGTATTGTCTTTAAACAATGTTGAAGCAGAAGTGTTGGGAAAGCAGAGAGCTGTTAGCTCTTCCATAGGCCCAAATTTGGAGAACTTGTGCATTCAGAATTTGAGAGGATCACCCACCCGGATGTACCGGACAAACTGCAGCATTCCATTTCTCCCTAATGTTTCCATTCTCCTTGGTCTCCAACCTCAGTGTTCTATGGACTAGAATGGACAAAGCCAACTGTCCTACACAGATGTCCTAGTTGGCTACTTGTTGCTGTGATAAAACACTGACCAGAACCAATTTGAGGGAAGAAAGGGCTTATTTGGCTTATACTTCCAGGTCACAGTTCATCCTTGAAGGGAGTAAGGGCAGGAACTCAAGCAGGAGCCTAACCTGGAGGCAGGAACTGAAGCAAAGACCATGGAGGAATAAGTTCTATCGTTTTTCTCTCCCTGGAAGGCTCAGCTACCTTTCCTATAATTCCCACACCCTGAGGCCTACCTGCCCAGTGATGGCTGCATGGCACTACCCATGGTGGGCTGGGCTCTCCAGCCCACCTACATCATTGGTAACCAAGAACCAGGGACTAGATAACCCAAAGACCTAGGGTAAAAACCAAACGCCACTGGTCTAAAAAATAAGTAAATAAAAGGATTCCTAGTGATAGTCTGTCATACTCATAGATCAGTGTCTTATTCAGCCTTCATCAGAGAAGCTTCCTCCAGCAGCATGTGGGAACAGATGCAGAGACCCACAGCCAGACATTATGTAGAGAGAGAGTCTAAGTGGGCTGTCTCCACCAAATTCCTCCCCTCAGAGCTTGGGGCACCCCTCAGAAGAGGAGGCAGGAAGAGTGTAAGAGCCAGAGGGGATGCAGGACACCAGGAAAACAAGTCCCCCTGAATCCACTAAGCAAGGCTCATAGGAACTCATAGAGACCGAAGCACAAGCACAGGGCCTGCATGGGTCTGCACCAGGTCCTCGTTTATATACTGTAGCTTTCAGCTTAGCGTGTTTTATGGGATTCCTGAGTGTGTGAATGAGTGCGTCTCTGACGCTTGTGCCTGCTCTTGGGGCTCTTTTGACTCTGTTGGGTTGCCTTGTCCAGCCTCGATGTGATGTTTTTGCTTAATCTTTTTATATTTTGTTCTATCGTGTTTGGTTGTTATCTCTTAGAAGCTTGTTCTTTTCTAATTAGAGACAGAAATGGAGTGGATCTGGAGGGAAGAAGAGGTAGGCACGAACTGGTAGGAGTAGAAGGAGAGTAAACTATAGTCAGGATATATTGTATGAGAAAAGATTCTGTTTTCAACAAAAGGGGAAAAAATGGAAAGAAGAGGAGGAGGAGGAGGAGGAGGAAAAAAAGTCCCCCAAAGACATACCCACAGACAAATCTGATGAAAGTAGTTCCTCATCTGAGGCTTTCTCTTCCTAGGTGTGTTGTGATACTGTGTTCCCCAAAATATTGTACACCCTAATAAACTTATCTGGGGTCACAGAACAGAACAGCCACTGGATATAGAGGCCAGAAAATGGTGGCATGCACACCTTTAATTCTAGCATTCCAAAGGCAGAGATCTGTCTGGATTTCTGTGAGTTCAAAGCCACACTGGAAACAGCCAGGCATAGTGACACACGCCTTTAATCCCAGGAAGTGATGGCAGAAAGCAGAAAGGTGTTTAAGGCATGAGGACCAGGAACTAGAGCCTGGTTAAGCTTTTAGGTTTTTAGCAGCAGTTCAGCTGAGATTCATTCTGGATGAGGACTCAGAGACTTCCAGTCTGAGAAAAAAGGATCAGCTGAGGAATTGGCGAGGTGAGGAAGCTGTGGCTTGTTCTGCTTCTCTGATCTTCCAGCATTGACCCCAGTACCTGGCTCCAGGTTTGTTTTTATTAATAAGACCTGTTAAGATTCGTGCTACAGTGTGTCAAGTTGACAACCAAGAATATCTAACACTGGGAGGCTGTTAATGATTTGACAATTTGTTTGAAATCTCCCTCAGTTGGAGCAATCGCTAAAAGATGTCAAGGATTGTTCCTCTACCAGTATCAAAACAAGCAAATGTACTTTGTCTCCAGTTTGTTGCAATGGGTCAATGATGGGGAATTTCATTCATATTTAAATTCTAAACAATGATGATTTTTTCCACTATTACCTTTGTCAGTTAGGGTTACTATTGCTGTGAAGAGACACCATGACCATGGCCAACTCTTGTAAAGTAAAACATTTAATTGGGTGGCTTGCTTACAGTTTCAGAGATTCAGTCCATTATTGTCATGACCAGGAGCATGGTGGCATGTAGGCAGACGTGGTGCTGGCTACATCTTGGTCAGAAGGCAACAGGAAGTCAACTAAAACACTGGGAAGTATCCTGAGCATAGGAAACCTCAAAGACTGCCCTCACAATGACACAATTCCTCCAACAAGGCCATGCATACTCCAACAAAGCCACACCTAATAGTGCCACTCCCTGTGAGATTATGGAGTCCAATTATATTCAAACTACCACATTCCACTCCCTGGCCCCCGTAAGCTTGTAAGAATATCATAATGCAAAATGATTTAGTCCAGTTTCTAAAGTCCCTGTAATCTAACACAATCCCGACAATGTTTAATAGTCCAAAGTTCAAAGTCTTTTGAGATTCATGCAATCTCTTAACTGTAATCCCCTATAAAATCAAAATAAAAAAGCAGATCACAAACTTCCAGCAAATAATGGCACAGAATATACATTACCATTCCAAAAGCAGGGAGGGGAGCAAAGTGATGAAATATTGGACCAAAGCAAGACTGAAAACCGACTAGGCAAACTTCAAACTCTACATCTCCATGTCTGGTGTCAAAGTGCTCTTCAGATCTCCAACTCCATTCAGCTTTGCTGACTACAACACATTTCTTTCTCTTTAACTGTTTCCACTTTCTGTTAGCAGCTCTCCTTGGCAGGTATCCCACAACTCTGGCATCTCTAACATCTCGGGTTCTCCAAGGAAATCTAGGCTTCAACTTCACAGCTTCATACAATGGCCTCTCTACTAGGTCTCCATTCAGGGACACTCCTGACATATGCCTGACTTCAGTGGCTTACTTTAGGTGCAGAGGTAAATTCCATAATCCATTTCTACTATCCTTAATTCTAAAGCCAGAACCATGTGGTTGAAGTTGCCAAGTTTTGCTCCTTCCTGGGACTGGAACATGGCCCCCTTGTTCAATTACATTTTCACCAATTTTCTGTCCTTTACTGCTTAAGCTCGGCTGTCCTGAAACTGGATCTCTAGACCAGGCTGGCCTCAAACTCAGAGAACTGCTAGCCTCTGCCTTCTCAGTGCTGGGATTAAAGGTGTGTACCACCGTACAGGCTCTCAGCTTTTCTTTAGTTCCTTTTCACAAGTGGAAACTTAGCTGGATGGGATCTTGCCCTGAGGTCACCACTCCCTGTATTCCATTTCTTAACCCATATCTCCTTGAACATAGGATTTAGCTCTATTCCACTTCCTAGTGCTCTTTTTCTCCTCAAAATTTACAGTTTGTAATTTACCCTGCTCAGCTTGCTCCTTCTCATTATAAATCTTTATAAGCATGAACACTAGTAACCACATAACAGTCTGTACTAGGCTGTTTTGAGATTTCTTCTGCCTTTGGAATTAATCCAAAACTTTTCACTTTAGCCTCAGACAGACTTTTCAGACAAGGGCACTTTCTTCACCAAAATATCACAAGAACAATCTAACATTGTTAGGCAACATACTAAAATTCGTCTCCTCTGAAACCTCTTGAGTTCAAATAACTCAAATAACTCTTAGCACCTCGGTCTTCCATGCTCCTACTGGTTTGGCCCATTAAGCAGTGCTTAAAGCTTAAAGCTTTCATAACCCAAAGAAACAATATCCAAATTCCTCCAAACAAAAACATGGTCAGGCTTATCACAACAATACCTCAATCCCTGGTACCAACTTCTGTCTTAGTTAGGGTTTTTGTTGCTGTGAAGAGAC
This sequence comes from Peromyscus eremicus, assembly GCF_949786415.1. Taxonomy (NCBI): domain Eukaryota; kingdom Metazoa; phylum Chordata; class Mammalia; order Rodentia; family Cricetidae; genus Peromyscus; species Peromyscus eremicus. The sequence goes on from NC_081431.1 coordinate 61,932,912, forward strand.
ATCATGACCATGGCAATTCTTATAAAGAAAACATTTAATTGGGGTGGCTCACTTACAGTTTTGAGGTTCAGTGCATTATGATCATGACGAGGAACATGGCAGTGTGAAGGCAGATGTGGTGCTGGAGTGGCTGAGAATCCTACATCTTGCAGGCAACAGGAAGTTGATTGAGACACTGGGTGGTATTCTGAGTATAGGAAACCTCAAATCCCACCCCCACAGTAACATACTCCCTCCAACAAGGACATACTCATTCCAACAAGGCTACATCTCCTAATAGTGCCACTCCCTATGAGAGTATGGGGGCCAATTATATTCAAACTACCACAACCTTCAAGCTCTACACTGACAAAATTACTTAACCCGAGGAGGCAAAATAGTGTTATAAATTGCTACTCTTAAATATTCATTTACCCATGTTTTTCTTTCTCGTTTTAACCACCTAATCATAGAATAGACAGTTTACTTCAGCATTTACATATTCTTAAAAAAAAAAAAAAAGGACTCCTGAAAGATGAAAAAAATGTAATGGTCCAGAGTGGTTAGGAAAGAAACTTCAATGGCTCATAGATTGTTTAAGAATTTTAAAATAGGAATCTTGCCTTCATCCCCATTCTGGGCTGCATGGGGTAAAAGTGAAATTGGAGGTTGATGTTGGCCAGGAGTTGTTGGCCCAGGAGTGTTAAGGAAAGGAAGTTGGTGGCCTCAAAAAGGGAGATGGAAGGGTGGGGGGAAATGTTGTGGGAGTAGACAGCACAGTTGTTTTCTTAGGCCAAAGAGAACCCTAGAGACTTGTGTCAACAGAATGTAGTATACTCACAGTGAGACCTCTTTGGTGGCCCAGAGTGCATAGTAACTAACTCTCCAGCTAGCTCCAGGGTAGCCAGGAGCTCTCCCATCCCTCTATATGGTTTCATTCATTTCCTTTCCAAAACAACTAAATAGAAAGTTACCAGAAGAATTTTATTTTACAGGTGTGGAAGCTGAGGCACAGAGGGTGATTTAGCTACATTTATGTAGTTCACAAGTGGCCAAGAACAGAACTTATAGTCCTGTCACCATCCAAATGCCCCAACAGATCTCTGTGCTCCAGTGTAAATTCAGGGTGATTAGTATGTGCATGGCTCAGCTAATTTTTTCTACTAAAATATACACATATATGTATATTTTTATTATATATTATAAATACATTGCTTATATAATTTATTAAATTATATATAAATATTATATATTACAGTCCTCCTCCTAGCCACCTCCATCTCCTAAGAACTTGGCCTTTTGTTGTGGACCCAGGGTCCTCCTAATTCATTTCTATTGCCTTTTTCCTTCTAGCCCATCTCTATTCCTTTGTAACTCCTACTGAACCACAAAAACACTCTCTACTAGGGACCCTCAGCTGGCACCATTGCCTAAGACCCAAGCAGGTGACATTTGTCCACCTTTGTATTTTCCATTCTGGTACCAGACCTACCCTTAGTCCTGCTGCAGCTTGCCCCATGGGATTTGGCCTCTCAGTGCAGACCCAAGGTCTCCTGAGTTCTTCCCCACTATCCCATTCAGCCTTTCCTTTTATCTTGTACCTTCTTCCTTCCTTCCTTCCTTCCTTTCTTTTTTTTTTTTTTTTTTTTTTTGAGACAAGATTTCTCTGTGTAGCTTTGAAGCTTGTCCTGGATCTTGTTCTGTAGACCAGGCTGGCCTCGAACTCACAGAGACCCACCTAACTCTGCCTCCTGAGTGCTGGGATTAAAGGCGTGCACCGCCACTGCCCAGCTCTTGTACCCTCTTTCTTTGGGACTCCCCACCAGCACACAGAACAGATCTCTACCAGACACCCCACACTTGGCTGGGACTCAGAGTAGGGCAATAGCAACCAAAGAATGAAACACCCACCCAACAAAGATAAAAATCAGACATCTATACCAAGAAACGCTTCAAACATCATAACCACAGATGCCTAGATCCCGTGCAAAAACATAAACATGAACATCTGCATATAACAATATATACCTCTTTGAGAAGTCAGAAACCCTATAGTGATAGGCCCCAAGAAAAACAATTTAGCTGAAGCACAAAACAAGGACTTTATGAAAATGTTTAAGAACCTTGAAGAGAACCAGACAGTGGTGGTGCACTCCTTTAATCCCAGCCCCTGGGAGGCAGAGGCAGGTGGATCTCTGAGTTTGAGGTCTACAGAGCGAGTTCCAAGACAGCCAGAGCTACACAAAGAAACCCTGTCTCAAAAAGAACCCAACCCAAACCGAACCAACAACAAGAAGAACCTTGAAGAGAAAATGAACAAATGCTTTTAATGAAGGCGGGCAAAATACAAACAGGTGAGTGAAAATAGTTCGAGACATGAAAGTGGAATTTCAGAAAGAAACAGCATCACTAAAGAACTGAAATAACCCTGGAAATGAAAACCTCAGAGGCAAGCTTCACCGACATATTAAAAGGCATAGAAGAAAGAACATCAGGTCTTGAAGACAGGTTGAAGAAATGAGAAGTCAAGTCCAAAAAAAAAAAATGTTAAAGCTAAAAAATATTCAGTCATAAATCATCAAGGAAATCTTGGACACCATGAAAAAAAACCAAACCTGTGACTAATAGCTGTTAGGCCTCAAAGGCTGTCCATATATTCAGAAATGAGCTCAAATTGGATTATAGGATTTCTGGCCATTGGAAAAAAATCAGCATTCCTCAGCAACTTGTGAAACTTGTTCCCTTATGCCAAAAGAAGTCATTTCCCTTACCTCTGACAGAAGACACATATGACTCTCCATTGACATGTACTGTGGTTGTATATCAAAGTCAATGTTGGCCTCCAGGATCCCTCAGTCCCTACTCACAAGTACTTGTTATACATTTCAAAGTCTATGCTAGCCTCCCCAACCCCTATTCCTGCTATTCTCACTATTTTATCCTATCCTATCCTATCCTATCCTATCCTATCCTATCCTATCTATCTATCTATCATCTATCTATCTATCTATCTATCTATCTATCCATCCATCTCCTTATCTCTCCATATCTATCTATCTATCTATCTATCTATCATCTATCTATCCATCCATCTATGTAACTATGTATCTATCTATCCATCTATCCATCCATCTATCTCCCTATCTCTCTATCTCTATCTATTTATCTCCCTATCTCTTGCTATTCTCTTGTTCTCTCACTATGTGCTATTGTCCCTGCTATTCTCTCTTCTCTCCCAGATAGCCCTGGCCATGTCCAGTCTGCTGACCCTGTCCAGTCTGTTTTCTTTTCTCTCTATTCTGAATTCCTCCAGATGACTTGGATATTTTTTCTCTCTTATGCACAATAAAATCTTTCCCCTTAACCATGAAGTGGTCATGGTGGCAGCTTCTTTACTACACCCCTTTGTATACAATAGGTACAGAAGAAGAAGAAGAAACCCAGGTCAAAACACAGAGACTATTTTAAATAAAATCCCTCCAATCTAAAGAAAGAGACACCTATCAAGGTACAGGAGGCATACAGATCATCAAATAGACAGGTCCAGAAAAGAAACTCTCTTTGATACATAACAATCAAAATATTACCTATACAGAACAAAGAAAAGATAGTAAAGCTGCAAGGGAAAATGGCCAAGTCACACATAAAGGCAGGCTCAATAAAGCAACACCTGACTTTTTGATGGAGACTCTGAAAGCCAGAAGGACCTAGATGAATATTCTACAAGCTATGAGAAACCACAGATGCCAGCCCAGACCCAACTATCCAGCAACACTATCAATCACAATTGACAGAGAAAGGAAAACATTTAACAATAAAAACAAATTTAAGCAAATCCTGTCCACCATTATAGCTCTATAGAAAGCACTAGAAAGAAAACTACAGTCTAAAGAGGTTAACTAAATCTAAGAGGATACAAGAAATAAATAATTTAAGAAGAGCTAACCAAAAGAGGGAAAAAACCCACATCATCACAACAAAATAATAATAATCAACAAACACTGCTCATTAATAACTCCATATTAATGGTCTCAATTCCTCAATAAAAAGACACAGACTAACAGATTGAATTAGAAAACACAATCTATCTTTCTGCTATATCCAAGAAACATACCTCAGCATTAAGGACAAATATCACCTTAGGATAAAAGGATGTAAAAAGTCATTTCAGCCAAATGGACCCAACAAGCATAGCTATTTTAATATCTGACAAAATAGACTTCAAACAAAAACTAATCAGAGGAGATAAGAAAAGGCACTACATACTCATTAAAGGAAAATCCACCAAGAGGATATTATAATTCTAAATGTTTGTGCATCAAACACAAGGATACCTTGGTTCGTAAAAGAAACACTAATGTAACAGGGCAAGATAGTTCAGAGGTTTTTTCGTCTTGTATTCTTGCTGAGGCCATTTGAGGTTTAACTAGAATTTGGTCTTCTTGATGGAGAAACCTGTGGAAAATTACCCAATTCTGTTCTAGGAAACCAAGGTCAAGATGCCCCAGCTAATTTAGCTTCTGCTAAACTTCCTGCTGGTGCAGAACCTCTCTGACCAGCTGACTGCTAGCTTAGCTTCTGTTAAACTGCTTGCTTGCACAAAACCTTCTGTGTAGCTGCAGAGCAAGATATCAGGATGTGGTTTTTGCCTTCAAAAATCTCTTACTCTAAATGCTTGGTGCTACACTTGTGTCCCAAATACCCAAGTGCAGTCCCAGCTGGCTGGGATAAAGATTTTCAATTGGCTATAAACTATATCTAAGTGGTCATCTCTGGTGGACTCCCCATAACACTACTACAACTGAAAATCACATATGGACCCTAATGCAGTGACACAGTGATCGTAGGTGACTTCATTTCCCTGTTCTCATCAATAGACAGGTCACCCAGACAAAACAAAAATGCTGGAGTTAAATAATGGTCCATAAATCAAATGGGCCTAACAGACATCTACAGAACATTCCACCCAAACATTAAAGAATATACTTTCTTCTCAGGAGCCTATTGAATTTTTTCCAAAATTGACCATATGTTGGGATACAAAGGAAGTCTCAACAGATATAAGAAAATTGAAACAACACCCTGTATCCTATCTGACCACCATAGATTAAAGTTGGATATCAACAACAATAAAATATCATAAAGTATGCAAATTTATAGAAGCTGAACAATACACTATTGAATTAAAATTGGGTCAAGACAGAAATAAAGAAGGAAATTAAAAACTTTTAGAGCTGGATGAATATGAAAAGACAGCATACTCAAACCTATGGGACTCAGTGGAGGCAAGTCCACAGCCCTAAGTGTGCACATCAGAAAACTAGAGGACTGTCATATTAATAATTTAATGATGCACTTGGAAGCTCTAGAAAAACAAGAAAAAATAATCTCCCCCAAATCAGACAGAACTAAATAATGAAACCCAGAACTGAAATCAATGTAATAGAAACAAACCAACAAACAAAAAACAATACAATGAATCAACTAAATGAAGAGTTGATTCTTTGAGAAAAATCAACAAGATTGACAAATCTTTTGCTAAGCTAATCAAAAGATACACACACAAAATCAAAATTAATAAAATTAGAGATGAAAAAGTGTTCACTACAACAGACATTGGTGAAATTCAGAGTATTATAAAGACATACTTTAAAAATATGTATTCCACCAAACTGGAACACCTAAAAGAAATTAATGAATTTCTTGATATATATGACCTACCAAGGTTAAATCAAGATGAAATAAACAACATAAATATACTCACAAATCCCATGGTTTCAACACAGAATTCTACCAGAACTTTAAAGAATTAATGGCAATACTCCTAAAATTATTCCACAAAATAGAAACTGAAGGAACATTTTCTAATTCTTTTTATGAAGTCACTATTAACCACATATCAAAACCACATGAAGAACGAACACAACAGAAAATTACAGCCGGACGGTGGAAGCACACGCCTTTAATCCCAGCACTCGGGAGGCAGAGGCAGGCAGATCTCTGTGAGTTTGAGGCCAGCCTGGTCTGCAGAGTGAATTCCAGGACAGGTTCCAAAGCTACACAGAGAAATCCTGTCTCAGAAAAAGAGAGAGAGAGAGAGAGAGAGAGAGAGAGAGAGAGAGAGAGAGAGAGAAAGAAAGCACTAGAAAGAGCAAGAAAGTTCTTCTCTCTGCCTGTAGCCTAAAGTGTTTTCCTGCAGTAGTTTAAGGTTTCAGGCTTTCTGAATCATTTTGAATTGATTTTTGTGTAGATGAGACAAAGGTGCCTCAGCTTTTCTTTACCATCATTTTTGCCAAGGGGCTGATAAAGAAACCAAAACAAAGTGATAGATAAATCAGTCTGCTTCTCCTAAGGCCGAGGCAGGAGACAAAAACCTAAAGTAGAGGTGGCTTAGCCCAGCCGACTTTATCTCTTCAGTAGATGAAGACTGGGAGAGTGTGGAGGAAGGTGGGGAACAGGAGAGGTGTGGGGAGGGGGAGGGAGGAAAGAGGTGTGTGTGTGTATGTGTGTGTGTGTGTGTGTGTGCACGCATGTGAGGACATGGGGTGGAAGTTGAAGGGGATGGGTGTTGATTGGGTCTGTCTTTCATCCAACTTTCTATCAGGGACAAAACTCCACCTCCTCTCACTATCCTCTCAATACACTTCCTAACAGTTCTTGCAAAGGTCCACAAGTGGCCGCTGCCACAGGGCTTCAACTGTGGGCTGCTGCTGCCTCCTTGCGTCAGAAAGTCTCCTTGGCCAGAGAGACTAGCAAGCCTGAGCTTGCTCTGTATTGGGAGCTGGCAATCCTTGCATTGGGGCAGCAGGACCGTCCAGGGAGTCCTCTAGGGACAAAGGAACAAGAGGCGTTGTTGTGGAATATTTGTTTACACTGTGAAGATGGGTCTTTGCCAAGGTGCCTTCTGATTGGTTTAATAAAGAGCTGAATGGCCAATTGCTAGACAGGAAGAGGTTAGGTGGGACTTCCAGGGACAGAGAGGACTCTGGGAAGAAGAAAGGTGGAGTTGCCAGCCAGACACAGAGGAAGCAGCATGAGCAGAACGGAGAGATGAGGTAACAAGCCATGCAACACAATGTAGACCATGGGTTAATTTAAATTATGAGAGCTAGTGGGACAAGTCTAAGCTAAGGCCCATTATAATAAGTCTCTGTGTCATTATTTGGGAACTGCCTGGCAGGACAGAAAAAGACTCATTACATATGGCACCCCACCTGGGGACACTTACTTCCACATAGAATCTGAGAAAGCTTAAGAAAAAAAATTCCCAAAACACAAACACGAGCCAGACACAGCTTCCTAGTCTTATAGTCTCTCAGGCAGGCTGCAGCCTGCTGTGTACACAGACATGGCTATGACCACTGCCAGTAGGCTTGAGCCAGTCAGCACCATGTGTTGAGCCATGGGGGGTTTAAGGCTTGACTCACATGGTCAGAGAAGGCTGCAGGTGTGCAGTAAAGCAGTCCAGACTGAGAAAACTTTAAACAGATACAGTAAAATAATGGGTATAGACAGTCATAGAAAAAAGTAGTTTAAAAATAACAAACTTTAAAGAAAAAAAATAAAGTAATATAAAGATGAAAAATACACAGGGCATCTGGGTCCTGTATGGTGCTTTGCTGACTTTGAATTGTTAAATGCTAATGTACAAAAAAAAAAAATAGCTGCTGAGAGACATTGGATTATGGAAACTGCTAAATTAAACCAACCTATATGTTTTAAGAACGTCTTAACTTCAAAATGGGAGACAAAAAATCCGTTGTTTTGGAGGTGAGGTTACGCCTTTGTGTCCACAGGAAACAAAAAGTTATGGTTCTCTTCAAAATTAATGTAGATCAGATTTGATTGAGGGAGACCTCTTGAAAACCTTGGCTACAGACATGAAAAGAGAAACCAAGAAAGACTACAGGACAGATGATGTACATGCTGATCCCTCTACTATAGAAGCAGCTCTGGGACTGGATGAGACATGATAAGTCTTGTTGGCTACAGAGTCCTCATGACTTACTATTACATGCCATCCTTTCATATGGCATGGATAGAGGTTTGGTTATAAAGTCCAAACAGATTTATAAAGTTGAGAGATGCTTTTTACCTGCTCAAACACAGAACAACAACAACAACAAAAATCATCTTTAACTGACTTGTGCATACTTCACATTCTATACTTGTGTTAATGCAGAGATATATGTTACCTTTAAAAGTTTGTATGTTTTCAGAAAGAAAAAAAGGACCAAACACCAATAAAGACATGTAGCCCAGGTGATCCAGCCTCTCAGAAAGCCTCTGTTGCAGTTTCCTCAAAATTCTGCATCTAGAACAACTTCAAAGCTGCTAGCTGATATGGTTCAGCCTCGCAAACTCTCCAGCCACATCTTCTGATAAGTTCTATACTTTCCCATCAAACAGAGACTTGTGTGATATTTTGTTTGTGTTCTGACAAATAAAGCTTGCCTGGAGATCAGAGGGTGGAGCTAGCCACTAGTTAACCATAGAGGTCTGGAGGTCTGTACAAGCAGAAGACAGGAAGTGACAGGATCTCGGCCCTTTTTTGGTAAGAGGATTTGTAGAGGTAAGAAGTCTCTAATGGCTGCTGCTCTGCTTCTCTGATCTTCAGCTTTCACCCTAATATCTGACTCCAGGTTTTTATTGGTAAGACTAATTAGGATCATGCTTCATCTAGCACAGAACTTTTGTGACATGAATTCACACACACACACACACACACACACACACACACACACACACACACACAAAAAGCCAATTGCCCATGGGTTTGCAGCCACCAGCACACGCCAGAGCTGAACACAGGGGCTCCTGCTGGAGTCACCACTCCTCCAGCTAGGTTTTCCTTTTCCTTTTGGGCAAGTTTGGGATTTTTCTGTTGCAGCCTCTCTGCAGCAAATTCCATAGGCACTTGGGCTCCAAACACCACTGGAATTTGCCCCTCACCACCAGCCAGCTCTGCTTTCAGGCAGCTCTTGCCACACATGCTTCTTCCCTGTGATCCCCTGTGTGCATTTTTCAGACAGTGGCTCCCTCTCCTGGTGGGTTATGAGCTTTCCAGGGACCCCCTCCTTGGGCTGCTGCCACACTAGCCAGCTGCCTTGACATCTGCTCATGTTTCTACTGTTCTACGCAGCAGCAGCCAGCCTCACACTTCACCATCATTGTCAGCAGATTTGGTGAGACAACTGGGAATTCTTAAAGGGGGGATTAGATTTAAAAAAAAAGAGTTTTTCCCCATGTTAAAAATGGGAAGCAATATTATGATGGAGGGAGTTAAGTCTCTGTATGATTAGACAGTGGATGGTTTAAAAATGGAACAATTAAATGAGAGGATAATTAACTTAGATGGGACTTATAGAATATCAATTACAATCATTATCAGTTTGATAATTCTTGTTTTATCCCCCAAAAGTTGGCTTATTGTATATAGTTTTTCTGTTAGTTAAAACCTTCACTTTTAATTTAGACAAAAAGGGGGAAATGTTGTATCATATTTTGCTTGTGTTCTGAAAAATAAAGCTTGCCTGGAGGTCAGAGGGTAGAGCTAGCCACTAGATAATCATAGAGGTCTGTAGGTCTGTACAGACAGGAGATAGGAAGTGACAAGGCTGGGCAGAAAGAAGAAGTGATAAAGTGGGGTCGAGACGGGATCTCGGCCCTGTTTTGGTCAGAGGATTCGTAGGGGTAAGAAGTTTCTAGTGGCTGCTGCTCTGCTTCTCCTTTCAGCTTTTACCCCAGTATCTGACTCCTGGTTTTTATTGATAAGATTATTTAGGATCACACTTCAGAGACTAAACAAAACAGTGATTCACCTAGCTCTCCCAGGACTTGACCATTATCCCAATTTTCTCAGGTTCCCCTAAAGATGTCACCATCCCCAGACAACAGGAAGCAGTCTAGAGAACACAATGCCTATATTCCCAAGAGGTGGGGTGGGTGATTTTTGGTCATTCAATGGATTATGGATGGTTATCATCATTTAGGGGGGTTGGTTACAAGTTGTTATTGGTGATGGTCAGAAAAAGCTGAACAGAGGAGATTAGATTCACGGATCTCTTCCTGAAGGGAAAAAAGGGGGATAGTTGAGTCTACTTTTGAATAACCACTAGTCTCAAATAGTTTATATTGGTATGGATTTTTGTATATTAATACAAATTTAGGATTATTTTTATTATACTGAGTATATGTTTCTATTCTTGTTTAATGTATTGTACCTATTCAACTCATTTAAAAATGTAATGTAAATTTCTAGTCTTTGAAAGTTATTATTACATACTATTTAGGATAATTAAGAAATATATTTTAGTAGTGAATCATCTAACAATTAATGGCTATGTTAGGTATGCTTTCAAGATCAAATATATTTTAGATAGATAGATGGTCTTCAAACACTTCAGAGATCAACAGAGTATGGCATTTAAGATGTTTTAATAACCTAAGGCTTTTCATGACAGTGAGACACATCTGCTCCTGGCAGCACCAACTTACTTCAAAAGAAGATGATGGGCATTGAAGAACCTCTATATGGAGTTTGCTTTCATTTGTGGCAAAGTTAGCCACTGGATGAAGAAACTGTCCTTGCCTTGACTGCTGACAGTATGCTGTCCAAATTGGACAAACAGGACACAAATGCAAGTGACTGCCAAACTTTGCCAAGATAAGGTAAGACAGTTCTTCAAAATTCCTGCTTCACATAAAAGTCTGTTAGATATTCTAGGCCAAAGATGGATGCACCAACATTGCAGAGGAACCTTGGGTGACTGCCCAGGCTGCCAGTTGTTTCTTTCCTTTCTATAGATTTGGAAGCTGTTTGCTCTGCACTTCCTGTTTACTCAGGCAATATTAGATCCTTCTCAGATTTCTGACGGTTTTGAAGACTAGATAGTTATAATTTTCCTTGTTACCAAATCTAAGAAAATGTTTTGAGGTCTAAAAAAATAGTTTTGGGTTGGTAATATAAGTTAGGATAAAAAGTAAATTAGGTATAAAACCTTGGACTCACTAAGATAGGATAGATAATACATACTTTCTCTGATTTTGCCAAATATATATGGACTAAACATTGTGAATGTAATTCTTATCTGATAATTGTCCTTATTGTATATAGTTTTACTATGTTAGAGTTAAAACCTTTCCTTTTTATTTAGACAAAAGGGGGAAATGTTATGGAATATTGGTTTACACTGTGAAGATGTGTCTTTGCCAAGGTATCTTCTGATTGGTTTAATGAAGAGCTGAATGGCCAATTGCTAGAGAGGAAGACAGTAGGTGGGACTTCCAGGGACAGAGAGGACTCTGGGAAGAAGGAAGGTAGAGTTGCCAGCCAGACACAGAGGAAGCAGCATGAACAGTATGGAGAGACGAGGCAACGAGCCATGCAACACAACACAGATCAAAATAAATGGGTTAATTTAAGTTATAAGAGCTAGTGGGACAAGTCTAAGCTAAGGCCCAGCTTTCATAATTTATAATAAGTCTCCATATCATAATTTGCAGACTGGTGGTCCTGATGAGAAATTATTGCTACAAGCTGTAAGAGACACACTGCTTGTTTCAAACTCTTTCCCAGTTCAGCAGTTGAGGTGCCAAGTATTCCCTGTACTCATATACTAGGTCTCCATCTCATGTTGATTCACAGATTTTCCATTCTTCTCTATGGAATGTCTGACCTGAGGGTGTCTTCCACTACTTCTAGAATGTATTCTTCCTTACTCCTTTTTTCTTCCCACAGGGTTCAGGGTTTCAGATCCCAGGAAGGGTTCTGGAGCACAGATATAATCTGTATTCTTTTCCTCTTGTCACCCTAGCTATAAGAGATGGCAAGACAGCACCTCCATTTCATCTTCTCCTCTGTCTGATTTCCCTTCTTGGTTAGAGGCTCATGTGGAGAACGCTAGCCACATTTCCTTTCCCCATTGTGATTCCTTCTCAGTTACACATCTTATCACACATAGCAGTGGCCATGCAACCACTGTCAACATTCTTGTCCTTTGTGTGGCACTCTCAGGGACTGTCACACTTGCTTTAAACCTTCAGCCATTCTCAGGGCATCCCCATACTTGTGCAACAGACCCCACTCAGCAAGCAGACATACCACACCATACCACATAGATGAAGATGGCCAACCTGTGATCTCTCCATGGACACTCCACTTCCTAAAGGTTCAGCTTTAGTTACAGATCTCATGATCCATAGCCAAGACTCATGTAATCACTGCCACAGCAAAAAGGCATTCTAGTTTAACACAAGTTGCTGGACAGTCTTACTAATGAAAAAAAAAAAAAACTTGGAGCCAAGTATTGGGGTTTAAGCTGAAAGATCAGAAAGCAAGCCAGCCACGTCTTACCTCTAGGAAATCCTCAGCCAAAGAGAGAGCTACTTCCTGTATACTCATGCCTATTTACCTTTCCGTGCTCTGCTATCTTACTTCCTCTCTCTGCCCAGGTACATACTTTCCTCTTTCTGCCCAGCTACATCACTTTCTGTCTGTCTGTCCATACCTCCAGGCTTCAATGGTTAACTAGCACTGGGATTAAAGGCGTGTGCCACCATGCCTGGCTCTGTTCCCAGTGTGATCTTGAACCCACAGAGATCTGGATGGATCTCTGCCTCCCGAATGCTAGGATTAAAGGCGTGTGCTACTATTGCCTGACCTCTATGTTTAATATAATGGTTGGCTTTTTCCTCTGATCCCCAGATAAACTTTATTGGGGTACACAAATAAAATATCACCACTCTCTAGTATACACTGGATAGGGAAAGATGGTCATACTGGGATTCTCCCTACAGGTTTCCCACCCTCAGGTGCATGCCTTGTTATCTGTCAGGAGCCATGCAGCCTAGTTTTGGATCAGCATATGACTCACCTATCCAACAAGTTTCCTCAGGACAAGGCACCTGTGGAAGTGGACACTCATTTGGCAAGGACCAGTAGTCCATGGGACATCACAGGAATTTGCAAAATTCATGCAGCTTGCAGGCTCTCTTCTTTCTCATTATAGTGTTGATTCTTTGGGCAGTTTTTAGTTTTATTTTGGCAGTCACACATGCAACAGCTGTAATTTTTCCCTGGAAATTCTGTTCTTTCTTGAATATTTTCCCCTAAGATTCAGCAGGAGGCTAATGCTTCTAAAATCTCTTATCTGGAATTACTAACTACAACTTCTAATCCTGGGAACTTTTCTGACTCCATCGAGACAGTTAGGTACATATGAGAAAATAATACTTGGAACACTAACCATGTCTCACAGTTCTGAAAAGGAGGGTAAGGCATACATAAGCAGAATAGGGAAAAAGCCTCAGGAATACACATAGTACCAACTGTTGAGAGTAAGTTCCCTGGACACTAAGCATATAGAATCAATGATAGAATCTGGTATGATCCAATGAGGAAAAATCCAATATAAAATATGGGATGGAGAGATCCATCTTTACCATACACAGGAGATTAAATTGGTAGAAGAAGTATGGTACAGTGAGATGGGAAAAGATGCCTTTTACAGAGAGATTGAGACATGAGACCCTCTTGTAGAAAAGGGAACTGTATAAAAATATACCTCGCAGACATGAACGAATTCTCTGGGTTTGAACACTGTAGTTCTTAAAGCATTGTACCCATGTCAACTACTTTTTAACTCTGTAACCACAAGTGGCTGCCAGCTGACGTAAGTGCTGCAAGAGCAGGATGTGTCTGGCTAGATATTTGTTCAACTTGCAGAAATGCTGAATTCTATGTCTAGAATAAGGTTTTGTAGGGGATGAGAAAGTGTATTTGGGGAAGGATAAAGGAGAAAACGGAGGCTTTCACAATGATTGTGATGTATTTCTTAAAAGTCAAAAATAGGAGCCAAAAATAAAGCTGTTCATGTAACCCTGGCAGGAAAAATTCTGTTTATATATAAATAGATAAAGATGGCTCAAGCTATTGGGGCCATTTGAGTGCAATCCACTGGGTGGTCAGAATTTTTCCTTGTGCCAACACCCCTTCCCCATTTCAGGACCTGAATCCGAGCTGAGGCTGGACCCTGGTAGCTGCCCATAGCCAGAACCATGCAATTCACTCCTCCCAAACTCATCTTTGGTTCTCTCTTTGGGTGTCAATTACATTGTGTGACACTGTTCCTAGGGAGGCATGAGCACATGTCTATTCACCTCAGATAGGGAACCAATGACAGAGCAAAATCAGGCTACCACCAAAGTCAAATTTGGTGAACCAGTGAGTATTACTGGGGATCATTACTGGAGGAGAAATGATTCAAAGACAGCTACATCACCAAAAACTCACGTGAAAGCTGGAAACCTGGAGCACACTGTACGACCTTAGGGCAGCTGGACAGGTTGCAGAGTGTCTTTTCCAGGTTTCTCAGTCTGTCTGAGGCTCTTCCAGGCAGCTTGGTTGCCTGAAAGTATCACTCAGCAGTCCTTTCTCTTTATATATGTTGGAGAGGGAGAGACCTAGTGAATCTGGTCAGTTTTAGGGATTTCCTGAAACTATTGAGTTGTTTCCTGAGCTTAAGGAACTTCCCTGCAGGATGGAATGTTTCACGTTCCTTTAGAGCATCCAATGTCTTAAAGAGCTTCTCTCCAAGATGGAATATTTTATCTTGAAGGATGTTGTTGCTCAGAACCAGCAGCACCAACTTATCATTGCTCCAGTTTCTTTTGAGTTGGTCTGGTAAGTTGAACTGCATGAAACCTCTTCCTAAAAGAGTAGTTCCTCCTCTGTCTGGCACTGCTCCACTCCCCCCCCCCCCCACACACACACCTACCTGCAGCATGGAATTCCTGTGGAATTTTAGTCTTTGGGGTCCATTATTTCAATAATCTGACAGTCAAGGGAGGGCACAATACTGCTCTTTAAAATATCTTCTCTTCTGTTAGGATGGTTATATGAGTGTTATCTATGTGTGTGGATGAACTCATAGAACAGGAAAAATATCGAGCTAACTAACATGTCAGTGATATGAAACCTAGGGAATGGATATGGGGACCTTCATAGCATGTTACAAAAGCACACTTGTACTTCATATTGTACAAAGGGATCGGCATGTGCACACTCAAGTAACTCAACATGTACACTACAGAAGGTTGGTTTGTTCTGAGTTAACCTTTCACCTAGGTGTAACCAGAATGGCAATTTAGGAGAAATGTGAGACCCAATGGCCATGGTGTATAAGACCCCTCCCCCAACAGGCAGATGATAAGGAAAGAAAAGTGTAGGCCTCCGGGAGAGGGAAGCGCCAACATTGTTGCTAGAGTTAGTTAGAACAAAGAGACCCAGTGACCGTCTGGGAGTCTATTCTTGGGGTCTTGATGTGAGGTTTCAGTTTAAGCAGACCTGAGCTTATACGTAGTTAAGTTGATCCAGAAAGGTATGGTCCGGCTCACATCATCATCTCTGCAAAGTGTTCTGACAAGTTGTTAGAACAGTGTGAAATCTCTTTCCCTGAGACAAACTTCCTCTCTAGCTGACACTGGGCTTCATCCTTGTCCTCCTGGTGTGAGATTTCCAGGAAGAAACTCCAATTTCTTGGTGATTACCGTCTCAATAATCTGATAGGCAAAGGGCAGAACACAAATGTCTTTAGCATATCCTCCCTTCCTGCCATGAATCTCAGAGATTGGACTGACCACTTGACCAGGCAGACAAGATAAATTTTGAAAAGACTTATTGCCATTGTTCTGGTTCCCGGGAAACCATGCTAACACTTTCTCCCTCTGTAAGCAGTCCTCTGAGGTTCAGATGATATCTTTGTCTTCCTCAGTAAAAACAGAAATGTTCATTACTTGTGGGGAGGAGGCTGTCCCCTGAAGGACAGGCATGTTGACTATTAGTAGGACAATGGCCACATGACCTGTGCTATCCCGCTTCCCACCCTCATCTTCTCTGGTTTTGATGTGGAATTTCCTCTTGACTTGTCTTGTAGGATCATTTTCCTGCTCTTCTCTTTATAGGGATAGCACCTCCCTCCACTCCCACTCCTAAGAAACCCCATTATTATCAAAACCAACTTTCAAAGACAGCTAAGCAGAGGACCGAGCAAGCTATTGTTACAAAACAGGCTTCATGCTGAGCAGGGTGGTGACACCCTGAAATTCCAGCACCTGAGTGATGGGATCAGGAAGAAGGTGAGATCTAAGCCAGTGAGACCCTATCTAAAAAAATCATTATAAAAAATAATAGCTTTGCAATTATATATTTAGAATACACCAACAGCCAGAGAAAAGTTTGTCTATCTCTGTCATTTAAAGAGATACCCTTGCCGGGCGGTGGTGGCGCACGCCTTTAATCCCAGCACTCGGGAGGCAGAGCCAGGCGGATCTCTGTGAGTTTGAGGCCAGCCTGGGCTACCAAGTGAGTCCCAGGAAAGGCACAAAGCTACACAGAGAAACTCTGTCTCGCAAAACCAAAAATAAATAAATAAATAAATAAATAAATAAATAAATAAATAAATAAGTAAGTAAATAAGTAAATAACTAAATAAATAAATAAATAAATAAATAAATAAATAAATAAATAAATAAATAGATAGATACCCTTTGAGCACTCGGGGTTAATTTGTCCTCCATGTTTTCCCACAAAATTGAAACAAACTGTAAAAATTCACTCCCATGTTTCCTACTGGGCCCAGATGCCTGGCCTGCCTCCTTCTATTCTTTCCACTGCCTCTAGGACCACTGCACAGCGACTTCCCACATCCTCTACGGTCTCCTGGGGGAGCGCAAAACTTGCCAACAACATCAGAAGAAATCCTGCCATCCTGATGAAGGAAGTGGGGGACAACACAAAGAATAAATGATTGTTGATTCCCATCCATAAATGGGGTGTCTGTATTAACCCCCACTCCCCAAGGCTTCAGAGACTATCATGGAAGTGGGAGTGGAAGGAATATAAGAGCCAGAGGACGGCGAGACATGCAGTGAAATGCTGTCTTCTGTACATGACATGAACTCACGCAAAATCAAGCCAACAAGCTCAGGCAACATTCCAGCCGGCAGCACGTAGTGAACACAGGGCTTACAAAATCAACAGGAGGCACAACATGAGGGTGGAGGGAAGATTTGTGGAGGTGGGATAGGTATGGTCAATATACATTGTATACGTGTATGAAATTGTCAAATAATAAGATGTTGGGAGCCGCGAAGCCTAGTTTTGGACCAGTATATGAGTGCTTGTCCAATGGGTCTCCAGATGAGGCAAAAGCCCATGGGGACAGTCTCATTTGTCAAGGACCAGTGGAGTTTGGGACAGTGCAGAATAATGCTGGAACCATGCAGCCTGCATGCTCTCCTCTCTCTCACAACACTAATCATTCTCTTGGTGGGTTTAGTATCATTTTATCAGTCATGCATGGGACAGATGTGATCATTCCTGGAAACCCCATTTTTTCTCTAATATCTTCCCCTAAAATTCTTTAGGAGACAATGCTTCTCAGGTTTCTTGTCTGGGGATGCCAGCTGTCACTTCAGACCCTGGGAGCTGTTCTGATTCAGTGCTGACAGGATCGGAGGCAGATCACCCCTATTTCTGTAAATATGCTTTGAACGGGATGGTTGTTCTTGACAATGTGTGCCTCCGTCAATCACCTTCTAGTTTTGTAAAGACAGGATGTACCCGGCTTGGTATTTGGCCAACCTAGCAAAATGATAAGCATTGGTTTGAAAGATGTCTTGATTTAAAAGTCAGTTTGTCAACTTGACAGTCTTGAATCACCTGGGAGGGGAGTCTCAATGAGGAACTGTCTAGATCAGGCTGGCCTGTGGGCTTGTCTGTGGAGGACTGTCATGATTGCCTTAACTGATGTGTGAGGCAGTTCCATTGTTTGGGGCCCTGGACTGTGTGAGGGTAGAGAGAACTGAGTACCAAGCATGCATGCATTCTTCCTCTCCATACTTGAAGAGCATGTGACCAGCTTCTTCAAGTTCCTGGTGCCTTCTCCTCCCTCCTGTGGACCGCCACCTAAAAGGTGAGTTAAAGTAGGTTCTTCCCGAAGCTGCTTTTTATCAGGGTGCTTTATCACAGTAAGAGAGATGAGGCTATGGTAATGCTAATATATAAATCAACATAAAGATTGCCATTACAGGCTGCCATTGTCCCTACACAGCCCTGATGTTTCAATTCTGCCTCCAAAGTCAGAGGGCACACCGACACCACCATGTAAGTTTCCCTGTTACTGGTTCTCAAGATTGCTAAAATGGCATTACTTGTAGATTTGGTACTCTGATGATTATCCCCCCCCCATGGCAAAATTTAGAGGGGGTTTAATTTTAGAGAGTTCTTTTTTGTTTTGGATTGCTTTTTTTAAAATTGTTTTTCAGGGAAGCCCTGTTTAAATGAGATATGGAAGGCTTAACGTTGTATCTACTGTGCTTCCTGGTAAAGTGAGTTGCTTTGATCTCCCGGCTAAATAACTTGCTTGGGCCACTAGGGGGCACCCAGCAGGCAGAAAGAGTTTGACTTCCTTGCCAGGTGATAAAGGACAAAGGGCTTGTTCAGGCTACTTTTCAGTTAACATATAATTGGGTCAGCAGCTTGCTGGCAAACTGGAGCACTTCTAGAGAATGCGCATAGCTCAATATAATTATGATTGGAAGCAAGTCATCTCACAAATTCTAGATAAATGAGTCACAGTTTTTATTTTCACCTTATGTACATGAGTGTTCTGCCTGTGTGTATGTAACTACACCTTGTAGGTGTCTGGGGCCCATGGATTCCAGAAGAGGGGGCCAGATTCCCCTGGAACTGGAGTTACAGACAGCTACAAGCTGCCATGTGGATACTGAGAACTGAACACAGGTCCTCTGCATGAGCACTATTTTATTTTTAAAATTTTAGTATTACATTTTTTTGCGTGGGGAGGTGGTGGTGGTGGTTATTTTGCCTGCATGTGTATATCTACACCCCATGTGTGTTCACAGTGCTGACAGAGCCAGAAGAGGGTGTTGGGTCCCCTGTAACTGGATTTACAGATGGCTGTGAACCATTATGTGGGTTCTCAGAATCAAACTCAGGTCTTCTGGAAGAACAGCTAGTGCTCTTAAGCACTGAGCCATCTCTCCAACCCCTCATAGTTGATCATTTAAGATTCTTAGCTCTAATGTTGTGTGACTGACTTATTTATACTATGTCAAAAGAATCCATATAACAAACCCGGCAGCATTATTAAATGCTCAGGTTACTCTTAAAGCCTCAGTTTCAAACTTTGTTATTTATCATTGCCTCCATCATCATCATTATTATTATTATCTTTTGGTTTTTCGAGACAGGGTTTCTCTGTGTTGCTTTGCGCCTTTCCTGGAACTCACTTGGTAGTCCAGGCTGGCCTTGAACTCACAGAGATCCGCCTGGCTCTGCCTCCCGAGTGCTGAGATTAAAGGCATGCACCACCACCACTCGGCACCTCCATCATTATTATTTGTAATGCAGAGATCAAAACTGGGCCTTGTGCAGGCTAGCGGAGTGCTCCACCACTACGCTAGGTCTCCAGCCCTTACTGAGTGCTTCATAGTGTGTTTTATGAACTGAAAACAGTCAAAGAAGAGCGGGAAAACAGGCCCCAGTTTTATATGTACCGTTACACATGTTATCACCACACAAGATCACTATTTTTATTTCTGGTAGTAGACCTGAAAGTAAAATTTGACTGTTTGCTTCTGTATTATATTATGCTACATTTCAAAAAGCATTCTAACAGGAGCCTGGCATGGTAATACACATCTGTCATCCCAGCACTCAGGAGGCTGAGGCATGAGGATCTCAAATTCAAGGCTGGTATGAGACTCTGTTCCAAAACAAAACAAAATAAAATGAACGACCACAACATTACCTCAAAACGTTTTGTTAAACTGAGTGGAATGTTCAAATGAGCTGTAAGGCTTGTTCTGGAAATCAAAGTGTTTTCTTTCAAAAGTAATAGTAACACTGTGAATCATAGTCCAAAGACTTGAAGATGTATACTGTACTGTTCTCATTTTAGATGGAGTCTTGATAGATAGCCCAGGCTGACCTGGAACTAATGATTCACCTGCCTCTGCCTCCTTGTGTGGAGATACAGATGTGCGCTGTGATCACTTTTATTTTGTCAATCTGCAGTGTGCTCCACGGTGAGTTTCTTCCATATCAGCCTTTGAGATGCTACGTGGTGATTGACTTTACAGTGGAGAAACTGTAGTAAGCCAATGCAGGTAGCAATGAGTGGATAATGCCAGCCCAGTTCCACAAAATTATAAAATCAGAAAAAATTGTCTTTATTCTCAAAGCTGGGAATTGTGAATTTTTGAGTAATACAGGTTTAGATATGGAAAAGATCACTTGTCCAGTTTTGTCTACCCAGTTTACTGAAAGAAGGAATATATTTGTAGATATTTAAGGAAGGACCAAAATGTTTAATTTGCTTTTGATGCTTCCAATAATACGTATTTACTATTTCTGAACTAAAGTACTTGAAGGCTGGCAAGAAGGCTCAGTATCTATAGTTCTTGTCACACGTGCTTGACAACCTGAATTTGATAAACTCTCAGAATCCACATACAGGTGGAAAGAAAGAACCATCTTTTTTTAATTTTTAGAGGTTTATTTTATTATTTATGTTATCCTCTGACTTCCACACATATACCACTCTCCCCTCCACATCACACACAGACACATACACACACACATACACACACACAGAGAGAGAGAGAGAGAGAGAGAGAGAGAGAGAGAGAGAGAGAGAGAGAGAGAGAGAGAGAGAGAGAAACAGAGACAGAGAGAGTTTTGGATTTATAGCATTCTTTTTGGTCCGAAAAGCTTATTAAATCAATGGCTTACTACAAAGAGACCCTTTCGGCCATGCTTTCATTTGTCACCGATTTGACTTGTTAATTGATTTCTTTACCATCACCTCAGACAGTTGTGAAGCATTCCCCTATAGGACCAAACCATAAATGATTTAATCAGGCCCTAGCCATTAGTAATAAGTCACTTTTGCTAATATAATGATTTCATCCAGTATCTGCATTGATTCAACTGTTTGTATCTTGCTCTGAGCTCTTCAGGTGTGCACTGTGAAGACCTGTGCATCCTCAAGTGTGCACTGTGAAGGCCTGTGTGTCCTGAAGTGTGCACTGTGAAGGCCTGTGTGTCCTCAAGTGTGTACTGTGAAGACCTGTGCATCCTCAAGTGTGCACTGTGAAGGCCTGTGTGTGTCCTCAAGTGTGCACCGTGAAGGTACTGTGAAAAGTTAGAGTTTTTTTCATCCTATGGATTAAAATGGAGAAAGTGGGCACAGTCAGAGAACTGTTCCTTACTTTCCCACGTGTACATTATTTTGTTTTATTTAGGCTTTCCAAAACTTTTTCTAAGAATTATATTTTTCCTGTATTAAAGCCTTACACACTTCTTTTTGGAGTCATTTTAGGTTCTTTTTTAAAAAAAATAGTCTGTTTATTATTTGTATAAAAATAAATTAAAACTATGGTATTAAAGACAAAACTAATATTCATGTTCTTTGTTTACATTAGTCACTTTATCATATTTTCTGAATTATTTAAATAGGTATGTAAATTATTGGAATGAAATGTAAATTACTTGACTTTCCCTATGTGGGATTCATATCATTGACAAACTGCAAAAAGTTTTTTTTTTTAATTTTTAGAGATTTATTGATTTTATTATTTTATATGTATGAGGGGTTTGCCTGCATGTGTGCATGTGTACCATTTGCATGTCTGGTACCCTTGGCGGCTGGAGGAGATCTCCTGGAATTAGTTACAGACGGTTGTGATCTCTCATGTGGGTGCTGGGAATTGAACCTGGGTCCTCTTCAAGACCAACAAGTGCTCCTACCGCTGAGCCAGATCTTCAGTCCCCCAAAGTCTTCTTTTATCTTTTAAAATTATTATGTTTTTTCTTATTACATTGAGCTGGCTGAAAGGTCTACTGTAAACCCTGCTTACTCAAAACGAAACATCCTAAAACAGCAGGAACAAAATTCAAATGCTACAAGTGTGAAAGCCTATGTGTTTTGATTTTTTTTTTTTTTATTTGTTTGTTTGTTTGAGAGGAAGCCTTTCCTTGTAGTCCAGGCTGGCCTTGGTCTTGCACATACTGTGTAGATCAGACTAGCCTTGGTCTTTCATGTACTGTGTAGATCAGGCTGGCCTTGGTCTTGTACATATTGTGTAGATCAGGCTGGCCTTGGTCTTGCATGTACTGTGTACCTGAGGCTGATCTTGCATGTGCAGCAGTCTTCCCATGTCAGTCTCTTAAGCACTGGGGTTATGTGTCACTCCTGGCATTGGGCATGGCATGCTATTGTAGCTGAAAGTTTTCCTGTGTCCCACCCAGTCCACAGCTGCTCAGACCCAAGTAAACACACAGAAGCTTATATTAATTAAAATTGCTTGGCCATTAGCTCAGGTTTACTACTGACTAGCTCTTGAACTTAAACTCAGCCCATTTCTGTTAATTTATATGTCACCACATGTTCTCTGGCTTTACCTGTGTGCCATGACATGCTACTCCCTGGACGGTGGGCTTGAGTCTCCTGACTTAGCCTTCCTCTTCACAGGATTCTCCTTGTCTGCTTATCCTGCCTATACTTCCTGCCTGGCTACTGGCCAATCAGCGTTTTATTAAACCAGTGTAGAAAAGCATTATCCCACAGGATGCTATAGTCAGGAGCAGAGTAGAGGCTGCAGTAGAGGTTTTAGCTACACATTCACTAGTGTCATTAAGAAAACATAGTAAGTAGTCAAATGTAAAAAACGACATTAACAACAGTATACAAGTCTTTTGTGTAGGAAAAAACACATAAGGCCTTAGAGAAGCCTTAACTGAACAGAAAAACAATATATGTTCCTTTCCCACTAATAAATTATGAACCAAGAACCAAGCTATTGCTAGGCCCTGGATCTTCTACCATGTTAACCCTGGAGCACCACACTCCATAACTGTGAAAAATAAACGTTTGAGATAATTCACAGATGAAATGAAATGAAATGAAAAGATGGATATGTTTGAGCACGTTAATAAAGCATACATTTGAATCCATTGAATGTTTTGCCATTGCTTATTAAAGTGTGCCCTGAAGAGGAGGAAAACAAACTTTAAACCAGGAGAATATGTTTGCAGCATTTAGCTACGACAAAGGCAGAATGTTGGAAAGCTTTCCACAAGCCATGAGAAAAATAAAAACAAAGCAAAATTGCCAGAAGAAGTTCTACTTTCCAACAGAGAGAAAATTAAATGGCCCCAAAGCATGGGAGATGAATAAACAAATAAACAATAACAAAAATACCAGTTCAAAGCCACATCTTGTGATATTGCACACTCACTAAATTACCTGAGATTTTCATTGATATGATCATGTGTGTATATGGTACATGAAACTGTCTCTTAAATACTGAAAAAGAAGTAGTTATTAGAATGAAATTTTGAGAAAAAATTTGCACTAACTATTATAATAACAGTGAAATGACACAATAAATCAGCAATTTCACCTTTGGGCATGTGTGGTCATCCTACAATGTCTGTGAAGGACTGGCTCTATACATCACCCCCCCAGTCACATGGATACCAAAACCTGTGGATGCTCAAGTTCTTTCTATAATATGGCATAGTATTTATATAATATATTTATTTATAATATACAACCTCTCCTGTTTATAATAAGTAATCTATAAGTTGTTTATAATATTTAATTATCGGAGACTAAGGGGGTCCAGCCCCTAGATAGTCCCCTACCAGAGTCCAGGAAGAATCTACAACCAGCTGATAATTAATCTTTGATGAAAAGAAATGAATCTATGTACACAAAACTCTTTAGTTTATACACTTTATTATTCTGTGATAGTTCTCTCTCTACACAGCTTCTATTCTGCTCTCATGCCTAGCTCCTTTCTTGCCTGATTTATCTACTATCCCCTCTAGGTTCCATCTTAATTCCTTCATCTAGTTCTGTCCCTTCTAGGTTCTCATCCATCTAGTTCTTTCCCCTATCAGCTCCTCTCCCATCACCTTCTTCCTCATCTTGTTCTTCCCCATCTGACTCTTCCTCATCTCCCATCTCGTTCCTCTAGTACTCTCTTCTAGCCCTTCAATCTAGTTCTTCCCCATCTCAATTTGTTCCTCTCAAGTTCTTACCAATCTAGTTCTTCCATTTTCTTTTCTTTGTTTCTTTCTCTGTTTCTTTCTTTCTCTATTCTCTCTCTGTCTACAGAATTTACCTGCCTTTTCTTTCCTTGGGCACTGGTTCCCTGCCTCTTCAGGAATGTTGTTTTATCTCTCACCTCGATATGTAAAAACCTCGTTTGTTCTCAGTCAAAGTGCTCTGGAGAACCACTAGGCCTCCTCCACGCCAGGGGATGGTCTGAGCTTCGGTTAGCACGGGAAACAAAGCTAGGCGGCTCCACCAGTTTGTCTCCTAAGCTCAGCAGGGCAGTTAGTAACTTAGTAGGTTCAGGAGGTCAGGGGAACTGAACTGTTTACCAATTGGTCTGGGCACACACGGATTTCATAGCAGAAGACAGCTGGAATATTAAAGGCTGTATAACACCAAATATTCATAATAAATGGCTTTGCCTTTTGATAGAATCTTGGCCGGTCAAAGTTCAGCTTTAATATACAGCTGAATCTCTATGATATATTCTTGTGGCCCGCAAGACTTAATGTATTGGGTTGCTATATTGTAATGTTTGAAGAATAAATAATAAGACAAAATACTGTACATGCTTAGTACTGACTCATCCTAACTCTATATTACAGGAAGTAGACCCACAACATTCAAGCAATCAATGATGCTATAGAGACTGAGGCTCTGTGAGGGACGAGAGGCCCCCACTGGGTATGTTTAAATATCACTTCATTCATAATAGATTCAGTGTGGTGCTTGGTCTGTGGAGGCCTCAGTGAGCAAGCCTCTCACCTGGACACTGTTTGCAGCAGTCAGTGGGGTTGGCACGGACAGGCTGAGCACAGGCCAAGCGAGGACACTGCACCTTCTCACAGTGCACCTCTCCTGTGGCCCCCTGCAGGTATATTTAATTTTGCTTTTGGGAATTTTGGGGTTAAAAGTATTTTAGCAGCTGATTTTAAAATAGAGAATGGGGAAAACATTCTTTACCAGTTACATATTGGACAGAGGATTAGTCTCTAGAATACACAAAGAACTCAGAAAGCTAAACATCAAGAAATAAACAATGCAATTAAAAAATGGGGCACAAAACTAAACAAGCTTCTCAAAAGAAGAAATACAAATGCATGAGAAATGTTTTTTAAAAATATTTAGTGGAGTTGGAGAGATGGCTCAGTGGTTAGGGCTCCTGTTGTTCTTGCGGAGGTCCCAGGTTCAATCCCTAGCACCCACATGGTGGCTCACAACCATTTATAACTCCAGTTCCAGGGTATCCAACACCCTCTTCCGACCTCCACTGGCACTAGGTATGCATATGGTAAACATACACACGTGTAGGCAAAGCACTCATACACATAAATTAAAACAGTAAGGCTAAAAATCATTTAATGTTTGATAAACTTATCCATCAGGAGAATGCAAATGAAAAGTGCTTGCAGATTCCATCTCACCCCAGTCAGTTTATTGGCTAAGGTCAAATAAACGGATGGCATCAAATGCTTGGTGGGGATGCAGGGAAAGGGGAACATTCATTCACTGTTGGTGAGAGTGCAAAGTGGTGTGGCAGGAAATCAGTGTGGAGGTTCCTCAAAAACTGGCAATAGATGTTTTATATGATAAAACTAAGCCAACGTTTGGAATATAGCCAAGGGACTATCTCCTACAACAGAGATACTTTCCCATCCATGGTCATTGCTACTGTATTCACAATAGCTAAGAAACTGAAGCCGTGTGGGTGTTCATCCATTGATGAGTGGACAACAGAAATGTGGTGTGTTCACACAGTGGAATAGTATTCAGCAGTTAAGAAAATGAAATTCAAAAGAAAATGAAATTATGAGATCTGTGACTAAAAGGATGGATAGCACTCGAAATAATCATTGAGTGAGGGAAACCAGACCTAGAAAGGCAAATTCCACGTGTCCTCTCTCACATGCAGATGGCTGCTTTGATTCTGTGTGTATGTTTAAACTGTAGTATCTACGGAAGCCAGGAAACTAGTGAGGGGCCATGGGTGGGCTTCGAAGAGAGGAGAGATACGCAGAGAGTATGAAGGGGAAATGGGGGATAATGAAGCAGGAAGGGTTAAGTAGGGTGGGTGATAGGAAAGCAGGGTAGAGGACAGAGTATAGGGAAGGATAACTAATATCAACCACTTTTGAAAGAGTAGTATGGAAGAGTATTATTAGAAGCTTTTTAAAATATACATATATAGCAAGAATTTAAATGGAGTTACCCTGTAACCAATTGGGGTTGTTGGGGACAGTGCTTCTCTCAGATACCATGGGCTATCAAACCAAAAGCCCAATGTGAGATATGGGTTGTCTCTTTTTGAGTTGTTGGTCAGTAGGGGTACTATAGTTCCCAGACATTTCAGGTTATTGCCATTACACTTGGCTAACCTCCAGAATTTGATAGTACAACCCTCTTGCTGAAGGCACCACATACTTGAATCACAGAACGTGAAGAAATCAAGCTGGGTACCAACCTAGAAACTTCATCCCTACTGGCTAGCTTTCATGGTGCTGGAGGGTACTATGCATGTTACCAGGATAGAAAAGCCACCAACAGTCTTATCTAACCGTGAACTCAGAGCTATAATTGCTACGGGCCTGGCAAGATATGTTGACTGCGGCAACAGTAGCATGAATGTTATGTGAGTAACCAGCCACTTTCTGCCTGGATTTAAGGCCCACTCTACAAGATGAAACCTATACTTGACACCATTATTGGTGCCAGAACCTGTGGCTAGACAGGTCATAGGCCCTAGAAGAGGCCATACTACTACTTTTCTGCTAAATGGATATAGTATTAAACTGACTTCTGATGACTTATCATTATACTTTTACCCATAGATTAATGCATCACTTAGCCTTTATCAGAGACACATCTTTATGCAGTGAATGGTGACTAACACAGAGGCCTGCAACTGGTCAAGGTACAAAGAATAAGAGACTGTGGAATGGTCATATCTAACTGGGACATCTGTATCACACCCTCCCTCCAAAGGCTCAGGGATCATTTCAGAAAGGGCGGGTGTGTGCAAAGATTGTCAGACCCAGAGGTAGTGGATGCTCACAGTGAAAGTGCTTCCCAGACACCACAGGGAAGTAGCACGTATGCACCCACAGTAGTGGGACTGCATGCACAACACCTGGGCGATATCGAGCCACTGAAAATTCCAACAGGGATGAGGAAGATGGCCATGAAGTCTGACTCCTAGCTGAGGAGCCGTTGGCAATTGATTGCTGCTGCGAGAGGGTGAGTCAGTTTTCATCTGGGAGGCAGCACCTGAGAAGCCATCCATTCTCCAGCAGATGGCCCTAGAACCATTCACTTACTGACAGCACTATGTGAATCCAGTGATTTAAAAACAAAACAAAACAAAACAAAAACCATACAACTGGGAGGGAATATGGGGTGGAATAGGCAAAGATTTGGAGAGAGTATTTGATCTATCTATCTATCTATCTATCTATCTATCTATCTATCTATCTATCTATCTACCTACCTACCTATCTATCTACCTATCTATCTATCTATCTATCTGTCTGTCTGTCTGTCTGTCTGTCTATCTATCTATCTATCTATCCTGTAATTCTCAAATAAATAAATCAACTTTATTTTCAGCCTACAGTTAGTTGAGTGTGGAGATGAAGACTTTTGCATCTAAGAAGACTGACTATACTCTGAACCTATAGAAGAATGTTTGTAGAAACATTGTGTGTATCAGAGAAAGATTGGAACTAACTTATCAATGTCTGTCTATCAGCTATAGAATGCATTTATGAAGTACAGTGTACTTAAAGATGGACTACTAGCAGTCATAGACATCAGTATGAATGGATCTAAAAGAACTCTAGGAGTCCCTCGGGGTTTCTGTTTGGGAATGTGAAGTGGTGCCGTCACTTTGGAAACCAGTCTGGCAGGTCTCCTTATGGTTCAGTAACTCCAACAGAAGCAAAGCATGTGTCTATGTAAGAAGTTGTCCACAAATATTTACAGCAGCATTATCCGTAATCACTCAAAAGTAGAAACAACTCAATTGTCCACTAGCTGAAAATGGATAAAGTGTGCACCCACGACAGAATGGCATTCAGCCATGGAGAGGAGGTCCTGACACTAGCTCAGTGTGGACAGATGTTGAAAACAGGTGAAGTCAAAGAAGCCAGTCACGTTTTGTGAGATGCGCTTATGTGAATGGCAGAGGCATGCTTACAGGCACAGAGGAAAAACAGTGGCTGCCTGGGACAGGCTGAGCCAGACTGCAGAGTATAGTAAGCGAGCATTGCACAACTGTTTCTGTCTGGGTGGTGAAAACATCTGGAATTGAATGATGCTTGCAAAACTTTGTGAATATACCAAAAAAAAAAAAAAAACCAATGGGTTGTACACTTCTAAGGAATGAATGTTGTGTTGTGGATGTAGTAAAACTGTTATTTGAAAATAAATATAGCTGGGCTTGATGATGCAGTCCTGTTAAATCCCAGCACTCAAGAGGCAGAGGCAGGTGGGTCTCTGAGTTTCTGAGTTTGAGGCCAGCCTGGTCTACAGAATGAGTTCAAAGAAAACCAGGGCCACGCAGAGAAACCCTGTCTCGAAACAAAACAAAAAGCAAGGGGATAATTAACACAATTTGGGATAGTGGTGACCTTAGCAAGAGTGAAGATGTAGGAATGTGATCAGGGAGGGCCACTGAGAGTCACAAAGAAGATAGTCTTTCCCTTTCTCTCTCTCTCTCTCTCTCTCTCTCTCTCTCTCTCTCTCTCTCTCTCTCTCTCTCTGATTAAATCAAGGTCTCTCGCATACTATACATGATAGGTAAGTTCAGTACCACTGAGCTACCCAGACCTTCTCTTAGTTTTTTTAAATTGTGAGACAGGGTCTCACTAATTTGCCCAGGCTGGCCTTGAACTTACTCTGCAACCCAGTCTGGCCCTGAATTCACAATTCTCCCTGCCTCAGTTTCCCCAGTGCTTGAGATTATAGGCTTGTATTCTCTTTCTTAAGCTTGGTGGTCAGTATACAGGTATTTGTTGTGTTATTTTGATAGTACATATTATTCCTTAAAGTGAGTTTAAGCTCTCTCTCTCAGTATATACAGAGAGACCACTAATATCCTTTATAGTCCACTTCTCAACTTCTAACGCTACCCCCCATTTCCCCCAAACTCCCTTTTCTCCCAGGCCTGTGTCCCCTGCTTTACCAGCCACTTCCTGTAGCTCTTCCCTTTCTTCCAAGTATTTGTTGACATCCTTCGTATGCTGACAACTTCTTTACTGGTCTCTTTATCATTTGATTCTCTCTCTCTCTCTCTCTCTCTCTCTCTCTCTCTCTCTCTCTCTCTCTCTCTCATATATATATATATATATATATATATATATATATGTATATGTATATGTATATTTCTGTCTGTCTATCATTGTGTGTGTGTTTGCGTGCGCGCGCGCACATGCTCACATACCATAAATTGCATGTGAAAGCCAGAGGACAGCTTGTGGGAGTTGCTTTTCTCATCCCCTCATGTGGTTTCTGGGGCTTGAACTCAGGATGTCAGGCTCAGCAGCAAGTGCCTTCGCTGCTGAACCATCTCCCTGACCCTTGGAGCTGATGTCTTTCAGTTCTTTATTATGATTGAGAAAGATCATCTAGGTGGAGGAGAAACTGTGGTTAGGAAGTCTGTCATTTTAAATAATAAGTTGGGTTACCATTCAAATAAATACGACAGCAAAAGATCTAATGTTTACTAAATGCTGACTTTGGGCTAGGTACTAGTCTAGAACTTTGCATGGGTTCTTTTCCTTATTTTCACAGCCACCTTTTGGGCCAGGTACTCTTAGTTTTCTTGTTCTGTAGATGAGGAGACGAAGAGACAGAGGTGGTAAATAGTTTGCCCCAGATCTCAGAGACAAGGAAGCAGCAGAACCAGGATATGACGACAGCCAGTCTGAATCCAGGAGCTGCACAGAGCCGCCACCCCAAAGGTCCTGTAAACAGCGGTGGTAGGTGAGAGGGTAAGAGGGTGTAACACCCGCACCACACCGAAGAGTTCAGTGAAGCAACTTTGTTAGCTGAAAGGAGAGGCACAGCTGTACAGTGCACTGGGGGAAAGTTTCCCCCAAGTTAGGCATCGCTGTAAGCGGTACCAAGTCCACTTTCTGAGTGGCGTCTCCCTGACCTGGACCAGCAGGTTGTTCCTCAGCGACAGGGTCCTGATCGGGAGGTGCTAGGGGATGAGAAAGACAGAAACAATAGAAGATAGAGAAGATAAGCTCTAGGTTCTTGCGCAAGCTTTTCCTTATGCTAAGCAAGTTTATTGAGAATTACAGCACCTTACATACTATTTTCAGGGGGGCAGGGGAGATGACCAAGGTCAGCAAAGAGCTAAGTCAGACAATGTTGGCAAAAAGAACACAGGGTACCTTAGATACAGCTGCCTTAGGCCTGACAACCACAGCCCAGGGGGAAGAGTTAGGTCCCCAGAAACTGTAACCTTGACTCCTTCGAGGCACTGGCTCCAGCTCTAGACTGTCCTTGCCAAGTCCACTCTTGGACAAGGACACAGAACTAAAGTTCCCTTTGTCCTTTCATTAGAGCCTCTGAGAAAGTCGGGTTATTCTTGCTCCCTGTGCCAACTTTATTCCAGGGATGGGTGTATAATGGGGATAGCAATTGCTGATCTGCCTTGGGCCATGACAGCATCCAGTCCTTAATTTCCACCTGTCCTGATGCTGCATTCAAACCCTAACCATTTCAGCATGTATCCCCACTTCCCTGAGATGCCCCTCACAATCCCAAAGCAGGATCCCCAACCTTTCCCAAGAGGCGTCTCCTGCTGAACTCTATGGTTCTTTCTTCCGGGACACCCTTCCTCATTGCATGGAGTCAATCAGTGAATCCAAATTTGTCAGACTACACACGTGTGCCTGGCGGTCTCTGCTATTTGAACTATCATGGATATATGTGAATTCTTATAGATTCATTTCTTTGTCTTAAATTTGAATTTCTAAATATATGGGACACCTTAATGTAAACCTTGGCAGAATCCAGAATGATGAAAGCATCCTAGAATTCCAGTACTCTGCGGACTGAGGCAGGAGGATCATGAGTTCAAGATTCTATCCCAAACAAACAAACAAACAAACAAACAAATAAATAAACAAATAGTCATCAGTGTCTGGAACCATCATGATGCATCGACACACATCTGCAATCTCAGCTCTCTCATGGAGAGACGGGAAGCAGAAACAGGAGAACTGGCCAGAAGCCCATGGGCCAGCTAGCATGGTGTATACACCACAGCACAAGCAAGGTGGAAGGAGAAGATTGATTTCTGAATATTATTCTCCGGCCTCTACACACATCCCTTGACAGGAGCGCGTGTGCATACAACGCATGCATCCCAGATACAGACAGTGATAATAAAATAATAAATAGCATCCCCTCCAACATCAAAACAAAACACAGCAACCTGAGGATGCATGTAACTACTTAGTCTGCTGGCTGGCCTTGCTCCCTTTCCTGTCTGGTTTCTGGGCACCAAATCCTTCCAAGAATCTTCATTTTAGATGTCGGTTTTAATCCTGTTTGGGCTGTTGCAACTGTCATTTCTGAGGTGACAATTATCTCCTCCCACTTCCTTCAGAAATACCTGCTGCTCCAGTCACATGGAACTTTAGAGTAACCATGTCTCAGCTGAAAGAGGGTGGTGCAGCCCTCTGGAGCATGCAATGTCCCTAACCTAAGGAACATGACTAATTGCTGAGCCTCTGCCTGTCCCCGACTGCCTTAGGGTTGGGGCCAAGAGGATAAATGATCAGTGGGGAACATTAACTGTGTGCACTATGTTCTGAGCTCTTGCCTAGATGTCCTCAGGGCTCTGATGCCATAAATTAATCACACACCGTTGGACAGAAATTATTATTATTGTGGTTGTTGTCACCATTGACATTGTCACTGGGACTTTTCCCAGTTGGTGTATTTTAGCTTTTCTAAGACTAGTCACTTCCATCTCCTTCCTCCCTCACGAAATGCCCGTGGCGGGGGTGATCATCTTCTCCTCTCACATTTGGAGAAAACAGCCAGAGAAGCTGTGTGTCTTGTCTACAGTAAAGTTCCTTTACCTTGGCAAAGAGTCACCCCCATTCTTCACACCAGAAGAGAACCCTGAACACTGAGTGTTGGGGAGTCGTCTGACCCTGGGTGTCTGTCTGTGCCGTGGACATGTTCAAAGGTCTCGATGTATGGACCAGTAGAACTGGAAACTGCTTTTTATTTTCACATCTGGAACCGAGACCTACCTATTAACTCCTCCTCCAGAAGCCACCCAGCCCTGACAGGGGAATGGAACCATGCCCTGGACTGGGTTATGTAAGTTGTGGCTAGGCTGCTGCCAACTGTCTGGGCAGGAAGGACAGATAGAGGCGGGCCCCTAATTTCCTGAGGGTGAGTGTGGGCACAGGAATGTGGTGAGGCCACTCTGAGCTAGGTGGGATGGGCCTTTGGCTCGAAACAACCTCGGACAGGTTCAAACCAGTTCAACCAGTGGTTTAGCCTATACTCCAACATGGGGTGGACGTGACATTTTTCTACCCCACCCTAAGTATCTGTCCCCCTGGAAGGAAGCCAGTGGGGGAGACAGGACGTTGTGGGGCAGCACAGTGTGTGCCAGGAGCGTTGGCACTCAGGCTTAGCCTCTGCTTCCACTCCTCTGAGCCCAGGTCCCCGACACCAACTCTCAGGCCCCTGAGCACTGTCGAGGCTTCATTGGGTGTGTTTCAGACCCCTGCTTTCTTTAGCCCTGTCCTCTCCTGAGTCTGCCCTTGCTCTTTCCTTTATTCTTTACCCAGCGGCCAGAGTAAACGTCTGAAATCTCACAGCCGATCATGTCCCTTCTCCAGCTATCAGCTCCCATTGTATGTCACATCAGAATTCTAGACATGGTCAACAAGGCTCACAGGCAGCCTTACTCTGCTCCATCTTTGGACTGCTTGGCAAGCCAAGCTCCAGTTCTCGGCAAGGACCCTGGGTTCCCTGCCTCATACCTTTGCACCTGCGGCTCCCACAGCCTAGTGGAGCTCTCCCACCTCCAGGTCCTTTCTGCACATTGTTTCCATTTGTATTATTCCAGGAGGAGTCCAGCGTCCTTTTTCAGAGTCCTCTACCCACACACTCTATCCCACGTTAGGTTCTTACGTGCGTGCCCCGTACTCCACACTATTGATCTGATGCCAATCTCATAGTGTGGGAAAATGAATGCTCCGTGAAGGGCCAAGCTCACTGTAGTTCTCCTCACTTTAGCATCTCTGCTGCTGTGTGTATGCGAGTCACTTGGGTCCTACTGAGGATCGAGGACCCAGATTCAGCAAAGACTTACTAGGTAGGTACCTCTATGTGTCCAACATGCTAGACCTCCACATACACTCTTAGTTAATTTGTTTAATTTCCATATACTTCCTGTTAGAGTTCCAGGGCTAAAGCCACGTGTGTGTGTGTGTGTGTGTGTGTGTGTGTGTGTGTGTGTGTGTGTCTACACATGTATAAATTCTTTGAGAATTTCACACTTTGTTTTTGGTCATATGTATCCCCTCTTCTGACTCCTCCCAGATCTACTCCCTTTCCTACCCACTCAACTTTATGTCATCATTTTTTTCAAGCCATTGAGTTCAATTAGTGCTGCCTAGATACCCCTGAGTGTGTGGCCACCCACTGAAGTGTGTTTGACCCACCGCGTACTACACCCTTAAAGAAAAACTAACTCTCCCTCTCTTGGCAACTAATAATTACCAATAACTCCTTATCCAGGGATAGGGTTGGTAACCGCCTCCCTCCTCCCCCTCCATTTAGGATTTTGTCCAGCTTAGCTTGTCCAGGTCCTGTATATGTGGTCACAACTGCTGGGAGTTCTTGTATACATCTACCCTGTTACATCTAGACCGTACTGCTACACTGTAGTCCTCCACCATCTCTGGCTCTCACACTCTTTCTACATTTGTACCACACCCCCTCCTTACATTGAGATTTGGAATGATCTAGATGAGCTCATACACTTGGAAAGCACAGGCCTGCCTGGCAGAGTATGTGTTCAGTAAACGTTTTACTCAAAGGACAGAGAAATCCTCTGATGAAGTTGAACCATTCCTTTCTAGCTGAGAAACACGACGTTCTCCAACTTGGTGGATGCTAGAGCAAGATCTAGGTTCCAGGTCTAGAGGTGTGAGTTCAGACCTAATTCAGAGCTCCTTCCCAGTTCTCCTGGTCCACTAGGGAACTCAAGGAAATAGGAGACTTCGGTTTGCCTTCAAGGACCATTCAGGAAAGTGGATAAGAGAAAGATAATGGCACAGTAAACAACGTAAGGGCATGGTTTCGTGTTGTTGGCATGGCCAGTAGGTGAAACCGGAAATCTCTGAGTAGAGAGATCCCTGAGTAAGGAAGGAAGCCTGAGGCTAGAGATAGGAAAGGGCACCCCGAGAACGAGAAGACAGAAGAGTGGAGCGGAACAAGCCATCGGGAGAGACCACCTCACCACCTGTATTCTGAAGAACAGCTGGGGAAGGCTGAAGCACAGGGCGAGCTAGAGGGCCCTCACGGCAGACAGAGATGCCACTGGACTTGGCAATGGGGTCCACTCAAGATTTGCCACCACTGGAGCTGGCTGGCACAAGGGGAACTTCGGGAGAGAGCAGTTCAGGAATGCTTTTGGGGGAGGGGGGTTGTGGGAAACAGCACAGAGGGAAAGGAAGGCATGGCCAAGAGGGGAGGGAATAAGGAGGGAAAGAGCAGTGTACTTGTGGTCTGCGTTGTAGGGTAGGGGCTTTCTTTTTGTTTTTTGTTTTTGTTTTTGTTTTATTGTTTTGTTTTGTTTTGTTTTAAGACAAGGTTTCTCTGTGTAGTTTTGGTGCCTGTCCTGGAACTTGCTCTGTAGCCTAGGCTGGCCTCAAACTCACAGAGATCCACCTGGCTCTGCCTCCCAAGTGCTGGGATTAAAGCTGTGCACCAGCACCGCCTGGCTTGTAGGCGCTTTCTAAAAGTCATCTCATTTGATCTTCTCAGCAACGAATGCCGTGTATTATTTATTGTTCCTGATGGGGCTGGAAAGATGGCTTCATGGTTAAGAGCACTGGCTGCTCTTCCAGAGGACCTAGGTTCAATTCCCAGCACCCACATGGTGCTCACACCTCTCTGTAACTCCAGTTCCAGAGGACCCAACACCTTCACACAAACATACTTGCAGGCAAAACACCAATGCACATAAATAAATAAACAAATCTTAAGAAAATATTCTCCCTGTTGGGCATATAAAGAAATTGGAGTTTAGAGAGATGGAGTAATTTGTTCACAGTCATTTTCCTAGACAGGAATCCCCGCTAACGTTCGTGTTTTGCATCTAAGTCCTGCCAGCTTCCCTTGGGTTATAAGGTCCACTGGACTAGGTACACAGTTAGTGGGAGACGAAGCAGCAGGGCGGTGGGGTACACAGTGGGAAACTGAAGCAGCGGGGTGGTGGGGTACATAGGTATTGGGAGACTGAGCAGCGGGGTGGCAGGGTGATAGGGTACACAGTGGGAGACTGAAGCAGCGGGGCAGTGGGGTACACAGTGGGAGATGAAGCAGCAGTAGAGTGGTGGTTTTGAGTATAGAAAGGCTTTGGAACTAAGATGAGTATGTCTATCTCTGGGCCCTGCTCGAACTAATTACCAATCAGGTCAGCGGCAGTGAAGGGTCAAGCATGGAAGGAGTGTCCAGCCTGGAGCCACATGGAGTGCTGACTCCAAAGCTAAGTCCCAGCAGATGTGGGGAGGGCAGCAGGCGAGCCTGGGTGGGTGCCAGGTGAGCTGGGCTCTGGACAGATCACTTTGGGCCTTTGCATCAGCCTCTTAGCCTGGGGCCATTTGCTCTTTTCTCCTCTGAAGAGTAAAATCCGTTTGAAATCCCATCTTCCCTGTCTTGCAGACCCCAGGGAGACTGACCAGACGTGTTTGGTTACAGAGGATTGCTGGGCTAGAGGAAGGGATGGCTGCTGTCCAAGGGTAGAATGGTGGCAGGCAGCTTGATCCACGATTGGCTCCGAGTCAGAGGACAGGCGGCCCTTGCTCACTTGGGATTTGATGAACACACTTGCTGAGCATGTGTGCCTGCACCCATGCCTGTCATCACCCACTCCTCCTGACTGTGACACTTCTAATTAGTTATTAACCAACAATTGCCAATGAATGATGGCCAAGGACTCCTGACGCTAGAATCAGTCTGTGACAATGCGGGCAAGGAATCTGGGCTTGGAAGATTTCAGCTTCATGGATCCTCCACTTTCTTGCTTGGGAAGTTCATATTTCTTATAATTTTCTGTAAAAATCCTTTGGAAATAATCCCAGCTTTGGTTCAGCCAGACATCTGGTGATGGAAGTAGAGCTTCTACCACCTGGCCTGGACCCTGGTTTCAGAAAGCAAAGGCCCCTGGAGGGCAACATTAGCAGAGGCTAGGCATGGGGTGAGGGTACCCCTAAGGGGGACCAGGTGAGGAGCCAGGATGGATCCCCTTGCTGGCCTGAGGTCTTTCTCTCCATATGCCTCCTGGGTTTGGACCGCTATGCCTTTCTCTGGATGCTTGGTTTCGTTGTGGGGAGCAGCCCATGGAACTGGCCAAAGTGGACTACTGACATCCTTGGGTTTTGATGAGGCCATTCCTCTTAGGAAATGCAAGGCCTCATCTTCTCTCTAGGTTGGGCACGTGAGTTAGTCTACATACCCCCACCTCCTCTCCATCAGATTCTACCTTCCCATGAGCAACTTGCCATGGCCTCTCCTCACCTACAGCTCCTCAGGCTTGGAGCCAGGGAGCTCCTCAGCCTCCTCACGTGTTCTGAGAGAAGCACCTACCTCTGGCGCAGCCCTTCAGACCCCTCTTTACTCTCTTCTTCCCAGCCAAGAAAGAGAATGGCGAGACTCGTTGCTTGTCGTCTGGGTTATCTTCTCCCCTCCCCAGTGTTGGGATCTCATTGATCCTCTCCTTCCATCGGCTGCAAGGATGGCTTCTGGCTGTGTCCCGATGCCTCTGTTTCCCGAAAGGAGGAAAACCATGTCCCAAAGAGTGCTGGAGCAGCAGAGCAGCTGCTGGTGACATCCAAGGGACCGAGAAAGTAACATTTCTGTGCTCTTAGATAACTTCGTGTGTGTGTGTGTGTGTGTGTGTGTGTGTGTGTGTGTGTGTGTGTGTGTGTGTGCGTGTGTGGGCTAGAGGTTGATATCAGCCTTGGAGTGGGGACTCCAAAGCCCTCAGGGACCAGGATGTTCAGCAGCGCTGGCCCCACTGGCCCGAGAACCCTCTGAAGCAGATTCCTTTATCTGCTTCCTCTACAGTCCTGCACACAGGCCTTCTCACCCCATTTTCTGCATCGTGCTGTCTTTATCACAGCCGTCTTCTTGCGGCCTCCTACCTTCTTGTTTGGAAAGGTTAGGAGCTTAAATAAGTCACCAAGGAAATATTGTTCAGAGAAAAATGGAAATCTAGAATGCATGCTAAGGGACTCATCTAGGAAAGGCCTTCGTGCAAGTGTGTTTGTGTGTAGGGGTTATGGTATATGTGTGTGTGGTATGTGTCTGTTTTTATAGAGTATGTGTGGTATGTGGTTTGTGTGTATGGTCTACGGTGTATGCTGGATGTGGGGTGTGTATGTATGGTATATGGTGTGATATGATGTGTGTGTCTATGTGGTGTGGTATGTGTGTGGAGGGAGTATAGTGTGTGTGTACGTGTGTGTGGTGTGGTATGTGTATGGTGTAGTATGTGTGTGGAGTATAATGTGTGTGTACATATGTGTGTGTGGTGTGTATGAGATGTGGTATGTGTGTGGAGTATAGTGTGTGTGTATGTGGTGTGTGTGTGTGTGTGTATGTATGTGGTGTGTGTGTGTGTGTGTGTGTGTGTATGTATGTGGTGTGTGTGTGTGTGTGTGTGTGTGTGTGTGTGTGTGTGTGTGTGTGTAATGGCTTCCCCAGTCCTGATGCAGGTCCCTACTCATCCCTTGCACTCACGTGGCTCAAGCTGCTCTTCATTCAGAGCCAGATAAAAACGCTGAGTAACATGAAGCCTTATCAGGGGAGATTAACAGAAGCAGATAAGGGGTCAGAGTCCAGGTAGCACCCCCATTGTCCAAGCACATTCTGTGAGAGGACAGGGCCCTTTCCTCACCATTGCCTCCTGGCCTTGTTTGCCTGTGTAGAGTCAATCCTTATTTGTGGAGAGGAAGAGTGTGTTGGCTGAGGTTCCTCTCAAGGGGTCTCTGTTGTCTGAGCAGAATGTTAGGCCATTGTCACTTCCTTGCTGGGACTCTGTCCAGATGTTGAAGTCCTCCCAGAGCCTCTACCTTGGTTTGTGGCCTCAGACCTGATGTTAGGAATCCAGCTGTGAGTGGAGACCCTGAGACTGGCTGATGTGATTTGATGCGGGTGACGAATTGAAAAACTTTCCTTTCTCCTAAAGTAAAGCAGATTCTATTTTCCTTTTACCCTCAGGCTGAGGACTTTCCCCTTCAAAATGGACTTCAGTATCATCCACTCTTACTCACATTCCTTTTATCGGCCCCACCTGCTCTCCCTCTAGTCCTCACCCCTCAGGTCTGAGTGCCCACGGGGACTTGGTGTCCCATCGGAATGCTCTCTGGCGGCCAGACTTCGCCCGAGACCTCCCGTCCTTGCACTTGTCACCAGAATGCAGTACACCCAGTTCTTTCAATGTTTGCTGTGCCCTGATTCTTGCCACACCTCTCCCAAGGACAGTGTTGGAAAGACCTGTGTGGAGGGCAGATTAAGCCAGTACAAGGAAGGAGCAATAGCAGAGAAAGAAGAGTCAACCCCAGACTGTCTCCTGCGACTGTGGTTTCTGTGGCTCAGTAGCTTCCCCTGCCTCCCCTGTAAGTGCGCTCTGCAGGAGTCCTCCAAGCTGGAAGGCTGGTCCTGCTTTAAGAAGAGGGAGAGTTTTGAGCCTCCTCAGTCACCTGCCTTCCCCTCTGTAGTCCTCGGTTCTCCTTTCTGAGAATTGAACTCCTGGGTGAGAAGTGTTTACACTCAGCCTGTGGGACCTAGAGTAACACTGTTTCTACCAGGCAGGACCTTGGCCTGCGCTGACTGAAGGATTCCATAGTAGACTTCTCAGATCGACTGTCACTAGGCAGTCACTCCAGTTCAGCCTCAGTGTGTGGTACAGCCCCTTTCACGCCCTGCTCAGGAAGCTTCCCAGCTTCCCACATCTGGAATGATAGAAGGGAGGTGTGTGTGTGTGTGTGTGTGTGTGTGTGTGTGTGTGTGTGTGTGCTCTGCATTCCAGGCCATTTCTGAAGTAGGTCTCCGTGTAAACCCAGCACCATGCCTGACTACTTTTCAAGTACACATACTGCGTTTTCACACACCTTTGCTTTGGCCAGGGGATCTTGCACGTTCTGCAAATACACAAAGAAAGCAGAAAATTCACTTGATTATGTAGAAAATCTGACGGCCGTGTAGAGCACTTGTCTTGTGATGATTTGCTGATAACTACGGAATGATGAGTGAGGGGCCTCCTTCAGAGCTGCTGAGAGAGACGCATAGCTCAGTACATCTACACAGAATTGATTGTCCTTGCTCTGAAGAGTGCAAAGGTCACCCTTACTGTTTCCAAGCTCTTTTTTTTTTTTTCTGGTCATTGTTCTAAACTAAGTATTCTCATTCCTACTCACCATGACTCCTCTAAGCTCTCTCTCTTACCAAGGTCTTCATATTATGCTTTATTTATGAATTTACTATTTAGTTGTGTCAGAGATGGTCAGAGGGACAACTCATGGGGGTTGTGTAAGTGCTGGGGATAGAACTCAGGCTTGGCAGTGAGAGACTGTCTGCTGAGGCATCTAGTGCTCTCTCTCTCTCTCTCTCTCTCTCTCTCTCTCTCTCTCTCTCTCTCCATCTCTCTGTTTATTCATTTTGAGTCTCACTAAGTTGTCCAAGCTCATCTCAAACTCACTTTGTAGCCCAGGCAGGACTTGAACTCATGATCCTCCTGCCTCAGCCTTCAAAGTAGCTTTGATGAGAGACTTATCGTCACACCTGACTTCCCATCAAGCTCTCCCTCTTGTCCCCAGTGTCATAGGACCTTTCAGATTAAAAGGGAAAAGGCAACCTGTTGGGAGGAAGCTCCTGTCACTTCTTCCTCTTTCCTGACGTACTCCTTTTCTTCTGAGTCTGTCCATGCGCTCTTCCTCCCAGCCCTGGAGAAGGTGCTGACTTTTCCCAAGAACTCATTCTTGTTTACTAGATTATGTCTCTTCTGCTTTCATTTAAGAGCCTCCTTCTCATCATGATTTTTCCGCATAATTCTATTTTTTTTTCCTTTACTGACCCTTTCCTTCTAGCACATCATCAAGTTCAAATCTATTTTTTTTTAAAGCTCCCTAGACCCTTGGTTAACAACTGTCAATTTCCCCGGCTTTCTCTCTCCCTTTTTAGTTAGCTAAATTAATGCTGTGCTCATTGATTTTGCAACATGCTTAAGTTAATGGCCCATGCTCACCTCTCCACTGAGCTGGTGCGCACAAGCGCCACGCTAGTGTTGGGAACCAAGGTGGAGAGGAGTGTGAATTCTAGGCTTACCTGGGCTACATAGCAACACCTCGCCTCAAAAAAACCAAACCAAACTAAACTTCTCATCTGAAACAGTTTGGCTGAGATTATTAGTTACTTCTTAATGCCCACACTCACACACCCCAGAAATGTTTTCGTTGTATCTCATGTGTCTACGGTATTTCTATTGTTGACCACATCCTCTTTTAGATTGTCCTAGAGAACACCTTCATCTAGTCATTAAACAAATATTTGTTGAATACTTGTTACATGCCAAGAATTCTTCTGCAAGGTTTGCAAAGCCTTTGTTTTCATAGTATTTATATTTGGTCTATAGAAAGAGGAAGTAAATAAAACAACCAGATCAATAAATAAGGAGAGATAAGATTGTGGGGAGTGCTGTATAGAGAAGCAGAGGGGTGATACAGTGAAAGCAAAGCCATTAGATTAGACACCCAGCAAAGACTTTCTGGAGGTTTGAAATTTAACCAGAGATTTAAAGAGTGGTAAGGAGCTGGCTATTAAAAAGATAGGGAGATGCCATTCTGCTCAGATGGGTTGGAAGCCACCCACAGGCCAGCCTGGGTCCTCAAGGCATGGGCAGGCAGGAAGGCATCCACAGGCCAGTCTGGGTCCTCAAGGCCTGGGCAAGCAGGAAGACATCCACAGGCCTGCCTGGCTTCTACCACAGGCAGTATGGGGTGGGTAGATACCATTATGATGAGCAAATGTGTGGTGGAGAAGTGGGAGAGGAAGAGAAGCAGAATGGTTCTTGTGCTGTGGAAAGAGGCAGAACTGAAAAAGTGTAGGCAGTGAGGAGTAGGCTGATGTGGGCGGCCAGCTTGTCACCCGGGGCCATGGTGATGTCTAGGCCTGGGCTGCTGCCAAGGGTCATGTCTGGGTCTGTGGTCCTACTGCAGCAAGGGTCTACACTGACACCCATGGCCCATGTTGCCACCAAAGGCCACAAGGATACCCAGTGTCTGGGCTGCCACCGGAGGCTATGTTGGTGTCTGAGGGCCACGCTGCCACAGGGGCCATATCGATCTGAGTGGCCAGCACTGCCACCCGGCGCCATGGTGAGGTCTGGGACAGAGCTGCTGCTGAGGCCCATGTCTGGGTCTGTGGCCCTATAGCAGCCAGAGTCTGATTTGATCTTGGTGGCTCCTGTTGCCACTGAGGGCCATGTGGATGCCTGGTGTCTGGTCAGCCACCTAAGACCGTGTTGGTGCCCGACAGCCATGCTACATCAGGGGCCATACAGAGCAGAATGGCCTGTGCTGCTACTCAGTGCCATAGTGACATCTGGGCCAGAGCTGTAGCTGAGGGCATGTCTAGGTCCCTGGTCCTACTGCAGCCAGGGTCTGTATTGATGTCTATGGCCCATGTTACCACTGGGGACCATAGGAACTGTGTGTGATAAAAATCAGAGGGCCATGCTGGGCCAGCCCCCCCCCCCTTTGCTGACCCTGACCTTCATGAGAGAGCTGACCACCTGCACTTGGGAGAGATGGCCCAATCCCTCACCACTGGCATGGGAGAACTAGCCCTGATGGCATGGGTATAGAAGAGCTGGCTCCACCCCTTGCCTGAGTGGAGTGGCTCCAGGGGCCTGGACTACCAGCTCAGCTGCCACACAGGCCCATATCCAGGGCCTTGGGTTGGCCAACCCTAACATCTACACTATCTACATTTTGCTGGAGCTGTGAAGGGACTGGTTCTGTGGAAAGATACCCACAGGATCTCCATGATTAGGGGAGGTTTTGGGTATCTGAGAGGAGTTTTGGTGAGGGCCCAGTGATGATGGTGGACCAGAAACCAGAGGCCTTGAACCAGACCAATGACTCATTGCAATGAACATTTGCAAGTAAGGCTGATTAGACAAAAGGGTGTACCGTGTGACACATCGAGGCTCTCAATGTCACCAGGACGGATGAAGAGGTGTTGGAGAGGCTGGAAAGATGGAGGAGTGAAGAGAGATTTGTTTTTTGTTTTGTTTTGGTCTTAATTTTAAAAAATTTTTCTTTTGGGGGGATGATGCAAGGATGAGGGGCAGATATGGGAGGACTGGGAGGTGAGTGGAATTGGGATCCATGATGTGAAATTCCCAAAGAATCAATAAAGAAAGTATATATATATATATTTTTTACAAGGACAGGGCAAGAGAATTCCCACAGAGGGAATGCTGGTGCCGAGTCTCAGAGCTGGTGCACACTTGATGTACTGAGAGGAGAATGGATGGGAACATCTTTCTGGAATCCGAGAGGACAAGCTGGCAAAGAGGTTGCCAACGGTGTCAAAACTGCTGAGAGAAAAACAAACGATAAACCCGAGCCACAGCAGAACCCAGGAAGGAGGGTGACCGAATCCGCCTAACGGGCATCATCAGTGACTCGGACACTCGGTTGTAGGGCTCGTAGGATACACAGACGTGTGGTAAGAGGGCAGAGTGAGTGAGGGTCACAAAGCATCTTCAGGCAGAGCACAGCAGGTTGACCAGAGCCCAGTGTCGCACACACCACACCCACATGAAAACTTTAATTTCGGTGCTGGGGGTTAAGAGCACTTTTTGCTCTTGTGGAGGGCACTAGTTCAGCTCCCAGAACCCTCATCAGGTGCCTCACAACCATGTGTAACTCCAGATTCAGAGGCTATGATACCCTCTTCCATCCTTTCTGGGCACCTGCACTCATGTGCACATACTACACACACACACACACACACACACACACACACACACACACACAAATAAAATCTCAACAGCTTTAATTCTGATTAGTTAAAATGAAGCAAAGTTACAAGTGTGATCCCTAGTAAAGAGAACTAGGCACACTTCCTAAAATGTAGCTCCATGTAGCTAATGGATACTCGCCTGGGCGGAACAGTTACAGTGTGTTTTTATCATTAGGGAAAGTTCTAGTGGTGGAGTGGACAATCATGCTTTTGAGAATGTGAAGCTAAGGAGGATTTTTAATTTTTTTCTTTTGCTTGGTTTGATTGGTGTGTGTGTGTGTGTGTGTGTGTGTGTGTGTGTGTGTGTGTGTGTGTGTTGCAGACTCAGGGCCTCACACATACTAGGCAAGTACATTGCCACTGAGCTACATCTCCAATCATTTTTAACTTTTTTGAAAAAATATTATTTATTTATTTTTGTTTTTTTGAGGTAGGGTTTCACTCTGTAGCCCTGGGTGTCCTGGAACTCACTTTGTAGATCAGGCTGGCCTCCAACTCACAGAGATCCACCTGCCTCTGCCTCTTGAGT
This sequence comes from Peromyscus eremicus, assembly GCF_949786415.1. Taxonomy (NCBI): domain Eukaryota; kingdom Metazoa; phylum Chordata; class Mammalia; order Rodentia; family Cricetidae; genus Peromyscus; species Peromyscus eremicus. The sequence continues at coordinate 61,976,865 of NC_081431.1, forward strand.
GATGAGATTAAAGGTGTGCACCACCACCACCTAGCTTTAACTTTTTATTTTGAGACAGGGTCTCACTAAGCTCCCAGGTTGGCCTTGAACTCACCCTGTAGCTCAGAAAGCTCTTGAACTTGTGATCCTCTTGCCTGGGCTTCTCAAGTAACTGGATTATAGACGTACCCCATCATACTCAGTTTGACTGCTGTCAGTTTTTCAGTGTGAGGGAGTCTAAGCACAGCAGTGATTATATCAAAATGAGAGACGGTTCCGGATGTCAGATTTCAGAGGCCGCTGGAGAGACAGAGGCAGAAAGAGACTCAGGGATGGGGGTGGACGCAGCAGGAAAGGGGTGTCTGTGAAAAGGGAAGAGGCACTTGGAGTTTGTATGGGGGTGGAGAGTGGGAAGTTAACCCAGCTCCGGGAGTTATATGGAGTTATATGCCGGTCCCCAGGATCTCCCTCCAGGACTTGTTTGCCCAGACAAGGCTGTCTTATCTTTAGGAACTGCCTTGCCCTGGTTATCAGGATGCGCTTGATAGTGGGTGACTGAGTTAGGTAATGCCAGTGAGGGGGAAGGGGCTGGAGTTTCAACATTGGGGCAGGGAATTTCAGCAAGCCTTAGGGGAACACAGTCCCTTGGTCAGGGTCTGGCCAAGTCTGTTCAAGGTTTATTCCAGCACTGACTTCCCGTGAGCTTTTCTTTCTTTACCCACCTTCTGACGTCAGGGGCTGAGATCCACCCAGGACACCACTCTCATCCCACCCAGTCCCCTTTTGACAATGTCACCCTTGCTCACAGTCAACTGTCTTCCGGTTTTGGTGGTGGTTGTTATGATGTCTTCCTTCCATATGACCCTAGGGGCCGTGCCATGCAGTAGTTGTACAGCAGTTCTGCATTCAACGTGCCCCAGGTGGAGCCCCCCGGTAAAACCACTACAGCACCTCTCTGATTTCCATCCACTTGTCCAGGAGAGCAATGCGGATATCATTCTGAACTCCTCTTTAGACTTTATCTTTATATCCCATCATTCTCCAAGAGGCTAGTTAGCATTGTAAATGCACTTAGAATTGCTATCTTCACCCCGGCCTTCGCTGGTTTAATTAAATACCGGTTTGGACTTCCGGGGACATCATGTATCAGTGGGTAGAATGCTCACACATCTCCTAGGCTGTCTTTCTGTATGCTTTCATGTGCTCTTGGTGGGTTCATGATAGAGAGTTCCAGCTGAAAGACAGCAGGACAGTGAGAGGTTAGAAGTCTTGTTCTTCCTAAATTAGCCCCAAGACTCATGAACTGGACCCAGAGTGCGGTAGGTCCAGTAGGCCCATATGGCTGAGGACCACTCTCGGGTGGTTCTCTCCCACTCCTGAGTTGGCCAAGGCCTGCTCTGGTTCCACATTCTTCCACAAAGTCTCATCAGTTATGCTCAAGAATGGAGGTGGCATTTCCAGACACTGACAAAATGTATACTCATGTCCTAATGTCCCAGGTCATCAGAGCGGAGTAACCATAGAAGTGACTTTCAAGAGGCCTTTCCTACTGAACCACCTATATTGAGTTAGACAATATTTGCCCGTTGAGAAGATGATGGACATCGTCTGTTGAGAAGACACAATTTTAAGGAGTTTATTTAAAAGACAGAGCTCAAGGCCAGGTAGCTTGTTAGTTGCCACTTGTGGAAGTAAGTATCCTAATCTTTCTTTCTTAGCTTCTTTGTCTACAAAATGACTATAACATTCAGCTTTGCTGCTGTAACAAAACAACTGGAATAGTCAATTAGTAAAGATAAAAGCTTCTCTTCTAGCTATTAGTTTTAAAGGCTCCAGCAATTGGGCTATTTTTCTTTCAGGCCTTTGGTGGTGGGGTTGAATGGTAATGACAGGGAACATGTAGTGGATCAAAATAACCCCTTTCATGACTGGGGAGCAATACAGACCAAGAATGGCAGAGCCAGAATGGGGCTTGGGTCCCACAGTCAACTTCAAGGGCAGCCTCTCAGTGGTTTAAAGCCCCTTCAAGTGCTCACATTTTCCTAATAGCACCAGGCTAGGGACTAAACCTTTAACACATGGGCCGTTCTCATTAAAATTCTCAAGATACAACTCAGTCTGTCCACTTGAACTATACTCTGCTGCTTCTCACAACTCTAAGCATGGACCCACAGAGTTGCTATTAACATTGCTGGTTAGGACTTTTCCTAGCAACACAAGACCCTAGGTTGAGGCAATGTCTACACATTTGCATACCAAGACTGACTTACAAGATGACCACTGGGACCACCTGGTTACCTCCCACATGACAAGTCCTAGAGTGAATTGATTGCATCATAAAAAAAAAAAGCCAAACAAACAAACAAAAAAACCCGGCATGGTAGCACACATCTGCAATCCCAGTGAAGAGACTGATGCAGGATTATTACAAGGCCAGCCTGGGCTACAGAATGAGACTCTGTCTCAAACAAACAAAAATGAAAAAGTTGCACCCCGAGACTTAGAGAATCAAAAGTGCCCTGCCTTTTGTTTGAATTTTAGGAATGATGGGGTTTTGTAGCACTTTGTTTAGTCATGTGCTACTCAACAGATGTCACTGAGTGCCCATTTCATACTGAGTGCTGAGCAAGGGGGATGGTATGTCGTACGACGTTGCTTGCCCATCTTATGGAGCTCTGTCTAACAGAGGCATTGATGTTAGCAAAAATAATTATGAGCAAATGCTTTTGGAGGAGGCATCCAGTTCTGTGAACTAGAAGGTGGTTAAAATTCAGGAAGGAAAAGGAAGGTTAAGGGATGGACTGGGGCCATCTATGCTGGAGTTGAGACAGCTTGGAGTCTGTGTTGAAGATTTTTGGTCTGGGGTCAGAGAGATGGCCCAGGGAAGTAAGGTGCTTGCTGCCAAGTCTGATGACCTGAGTTCAATCCTTAAAGTATCCTCTTACTTCCTTGTATATCCCATGGCATATGCATAACACAAATAAATAAATAGATATAATTTAGAAAAATATTTTGGTTTGCATCCTAAGAACAGTGGGGAAGCAGGCCATGACTATTTCAGCTTTCTCTTTTGAAATTTTAAAACTATTTTGTGATAATATTTAATTTACAGAAAGTTGTAAAAAACCAAAACATTGATATTGAAAATATACAAAACTTGCAAACATAGCATGAATTCTCACATAGTCTTCACCCAGTTTTCCCAAATGCCAGCATCTTCCAATGCCCTGTTATCATATCAGCGTGTCTGTTTCTGGTGCAAGATCCAATCCACGATCACACATTGCATTCAAGTGTTGTGTCTCTTGTCTCCTCCAACATGTGATGATTCCCCGAGGCTTCAGTTTTCAAGGCCATGGTGTTTTTGAAGAACACAGGCCAATGCTTTTGTGGACTGTCTCCAAGTTTGTGTTTGTTTGATGTTTTCTCACGTTAAAGTCAGATTGTGAAATTTTTTTTATTTTTATTTTTTTAGCAAGAATGACACAAAATATTAACTCTTGATGATCACTGAGTTAAACATATCTGCTAAGCATTTCTTTGCAAAGATACTATTTTTCTTCATAATAATTTTGTTTGTTGTTTTTGAGACAAGGTCTCATTAGGTAGCTCTGGCTGGCCTGTGACTTGCTATGGAGATGAGGCTAACTTCAAACTCACAGAGCTTTGCCTGTCTCTGCTTCTAAAGTGCTAGGATTAAAGGTGTGCACTACTATGACTGGTTAATAATATGTTTTTGTTGTTGTTTTGTAGAGACATACTTTGAGATTATACCAATATCTCATTGTATTTTTTTCTGTGAGTTTCAGCACCCAAAAATAAGCGTATATTTTCTTTTCTCTCTCTCTCTCTCTCTTCTTTCTTTCTTTTTCCCGAGACAGGGTTTCTCTGTGTAGCTTTGCGAGTTTCCTGGAACTTGCTTTGTAGACAAAGCTGGCCTCAAACTCATAGAGATCCACCTGCCTCTGCCTCCCGAGTGCTGGGATTAAAAGTGTGCGCCACCACTGCCCAGCCTGTAATATTTTCTAAATTATGCTTCTTTTATTGCGGTCAGTCATCCTGCTTTTATTTATCAGAATTGTAGCATGTCTCCTTTTCAAGACTTAATTATTTATGAATCTATTTTTATCAATATGGAATCACTAGTATTTATGTTTATTCCAGGTAGTATAATCCATAAATTCCATTTATTTGTTGCTCAACATCTTTCATGTTTAGCTAAGAGAACTTTGTGTTGCTCTGATATTCTTCCAACATGCCACCGTCACTTTTTTATTATTTCTTTACTTTTAGGTAGCATTAGACATTTCAAGCTCATTTTGTCTTCTCTCTGCACTGGTGGAGAACTCTCCAAAGACTTTTTGCTTCCTCTGGTAAGAAAAGGTATTGAGAAATTAAGGTTTGGGTGTTAGATGTGTTCATAGCCCCGGGGGAGAACTTTTTCGTTCCCAGATGATTTCAGGGGAGAGAACTAGGAAAGATATCCAAATATATGCATATACATCTTTGTCTATAATTATCTATCATGTGTCTGTCTGTCTGTCTGTCTATCTGTCTCCCACCTACCTACAAGTTAATGATGCCTCCAATTCCACACCAGCTCACAGGGTTCGTTCTAGTCTCCGTTTTGGAATTTCTAGCTCCCTTCCCCAGCAGTGATAAATTTGGCTTCTTTATTCATAACACACTTATTCACTCCTCTAATACACAGAAAGTACTTTAAGAATTCTTTTTTAAATTTATTTATTTTTACTTTATTTGCATTGGTGCATTACCTGCTTGTATGTCTATGTGAGGGTGTCAGATCTTGGAGTTACAGACAGTTGTGAACTGTCATGTGGTTGCTGGAAATTGAACCTGGGTCCTCTGGAAGAGCAGTCAGTACTCTTAACCACTGAACCATCTCTCCAGCCCCCATGCTTTAAGAATTCTAAGCCATAAATGTGAGACACACATTTATGAAATAGTGTCTGTCTTTCTTTGAAAAAAGAAAGCATAGTCAAAATATGGTATGTATGTATTTAGGCTCATGTGTGTATGTGTACACTCGTGTGTGTGCATGTGTGTATGCATGCTCGAGTTTGTGTATGCTCGCGAGTGTGTGTGTGTGTGTGTGTGTGTGTGTGTGTGCTTGTGTGTGGGGGGTACAGTAAGGTGGTACTCTCCACCTTATTGCCTTAAGACAAGGTCTCTTGCTGAATTAGAAGCTTGCAGGCTTGTTGGAGCCCACTAGGTTTCCTAGAGGCTGTACCCATCAGGACTGCATGGGAGGTTGATTGGACCATGGGCCTGGGTAACAGGTGACTGTAACTAGCAAGGGGGAGGTCTTCTGCTCTACCCCTTAGCATTGTTATAAATAGCCCTTTGGAATAAAGCTCTGGGCCCTTTTGGATACGTTTCCAGGCCCACTGAGTCTATCCTGTGTTTTCTCTCTGCTTCTTAACTCTCTAAGTCTATTATCCCTCAATCCTCAAGAGTTCCTGGGGTAAATAAGTGTGGGGGCTGGTCTCCCACACTGGCTGGCCAGCAGGCTCTCAGGATCTACCTGTTTTTGCAATCTCCAACGCTGTGGGTTACAGACATAGGGCTTTTTATTTGGGTGTTGGGGATCTGAACTCAGGTCCTCAGGCTTGCAGAGCACGTGCTCTTACCCACTGAGCCATCTCCCTGGACAAACTTCCTACTTTCTTGTCCTTTCTTGTCCCCTTGATATGATTCCTAACACAGTTACATTAATGTCTTCTATTGTAGTCCATTTTGGATTCCACTTCTCTCTCTACCCACACTGAGTGTTGGTTTGCTTGCTTGTTATTTGGTGGTTATGTGAAATGTCACCAAGGTTTTCAAGTTTGAACTATGTAGAAAGGCATACCAGTGAATTCCCATCTCTCTGCTCCCACTCCCCCTTATTTCCATGGCTTCCCTGCTTGATCTCTGTAGATGATCAATCATACCAGTTTTTAGTTTGCTCTTATACTGTCTATTACATAAGCCTGTGTACAAATATGTGTGCATTTTCTCAGGCACCCCTTTCTTACAGTGAAAACTAGTGCAATGGGGCAAATATCCTCCTGGTTCCTGTGTGGGTGGGGACCGGAAGCAGACTGGTGATGTGAAAAAGCAGACATGTTTCAGCGCTCTAACGGACCTAGTCTGCTTCTCCTACCCGGTTTATGAGCAAGACAGAAATTCACTGGTCCAGGGCTTTCCCGGGATGGCATCACATTTCACGTTATTTTGAACTCTGTGTCCTTGGCAGATGGTCAACAAGGATGAAGATTCTGCTAGGTAACAGGCAAGAGAATGACAATCTAGACTGCTACCTGTCTTTAACTCCTGTGTGTGCTCAGTGTCAGTGGTGGCTGGGATGGTGGTGACGGCTGCTGTACTCCACAGGATCCCGACAGCAGAGACGGTGAGAGAGCTCATCACATGCACTCCTCACTTCCAAACTAGCAGCTGATCTGTGCCAGGGAGATGCTAATCTTAGTTTTACAAAGTGTTCCAGGAACCTCAAAACATTTTCAGCTTCCATCTCCTGCTTTGGGCACACTTCCTTGCTGGTGCGTAAGTTAGCAGGAACAGGAAGAAGCTGACAGTCTGGTCACAGACAGTGTAAGTAAGATTGGCAAGCAAGGAAGCTGGTCTTGAAAACTGAGAAGCAGGAAGCATCAGGCTCAGTCTCTATATGACATAAACAGCAGATTCATGCGGATCCTTTCCTTTTCCGTCTCCAGGAAACAAAATGTGGGTCCAGTGGTATCACCTGGAGAGTGAGCCTCAGAAGACTGGACTACTTTGGACATCATATGTTGCCAGTTCCTTGCGGAACTTAGTTTCCTGAGCACTTGGCTTCCAAACTTGTATTCTCCTCTGAGAAAGAGGAATTTCCATCTATGGTTTATTGAGTTGCTAAGACTGTTGAGTGTCCCTAGGACAGTGTGCTCTGTTTATCCTGATCATCTTAAACAGCTGGGTAGTACTACCCCCATTTCACTTACAAAAATGATAAGATTCAGAAGTGACACCCTCAGATTACTTGATTGGTCTAAAATGAATATTACATTTGAGCATGGGTTTGTGTGTCCCACAGTCACCCAGAGATAAAAATTTCAGGGAAGCATTATGTCTGCAATCCTGCATAGAATGGTGGAAATGGACATAATTTTACCTGTTCATCCTGGATCTATGAGACTGAAGCTTCACATTCTGATTCTGCCCACACAGGCAACCATGGAAGCCATGGAAGCGAGAAGGACGCCTTCCCGCACCCACATATCTTCACCCTTCATTTCCAGGTCAGACTCAGCACATCAGTGAGAGCCTGTACACCCCATCTTTAACCTGCCTTTCCTCCCATAAACACACACGAATGTTTGCACAACTGCCCACCCACAGGTCACGGGGTAGCCTCTGCCAAACTGTACTTCCACTGTGGGGAAGCAGAGAGCTGAGTGGGTCTGTCCAGACTTCCGTGTAAGCTGGCACGGAGGCCTGCTGGGCCCCTCTGGAATCACAATAGGGTGCTCCCAGGGAAGCATTTGAGTGGTGACTCAGAGAGGCAGCTATCCATACATCTAGGGGACACATAGCCCACTGTGCCAGGCTTAGGGGAAGCTTACTTCTATATTTGTTAGATGGCTTGCACCCAGCAGCAGCAGGACTCTGGTGGGATATGGCAGACTTTAAGTCCCAAGCAAAGTCGAATAGTCAGCTTGGCTTTTAAAATCTTACAATCTCTTACACAAAATCTCTTGAAAAGCTCTTAACCCACTCCCACCTCCCACCTCACCAATGCAAGATGATGAAGGGAACGCCTTCCTATCTGGGTACAAGAGGATAGACCAGTCAATCAATTGGGTGGAGCATCACCTTCAGGGCGATGGATGTCCTCATTGGACCTTTCTGTCCCTCTTGAAAATGAAGATGGTCAGGTTTGGATTGATATTCTTGCATCCTGAAAAACATCCTCTCTTCCCTTCTGTGTGTGTGTGTGTGTGTGTGTGTGTGTGTGTGTGTGTGAGAGAGAGAGAGAGAGAGAGAGAGAGAGAGAGAGATGATAGATAGACAGACAGACAGCCAGAGACATACCCACACAGAGAGGATATATGGGTGTATGTGGAGGATTCCACCTTTGTTTTTTGGGACAGGGTCTCTCAGAAAGCCCCAGAAATCCTCCTGTCTTTGTCTCCCCAGAACTGAAATTATAAGCATGTGCCACCATGCCCCTCTCTCTTTCTGTGTGTGTGTGTGTGTGTGTGTGTGTGTGTGTGTGTGTGTGTGTGTGTGTGTGTGTTTTATGTGAGTGCAGGGAGTTGAACTCAGACCATCATGCTGGTGTGGCAAACATTTACCTTAGGCTCTCCTCAGCTCCTTTAAGCAGAATATCCTCTGAAGAACAAGCATATGGGGAAGCATAGATCTTCCAGTTAAACAGAAGGGGGTTGTCCACACAAAGAGAATGGTGGAATGGGCCTGACACTGGTGAAGTCCAGAGGTGCAGGTGCAGGCTGTCTGTGGCTCCGGGTGCTGTGAGTGTGAACTTTCCTTTCTCGTGGATGGAGATGGAAAATGTGGCACTTCTGACGAGCACAAAGTCAGCCTTGTGTTGTTTCCAGACTCCCATTAAGCCTCAGTATTAATTGAGGTTTAACTCATGGCTCTCTCTTAATCATTCAGTGAATGAATAGAGAACCAACTTTGAGTCTTGAAACACACAGAGCATGTCAAGTTAGTCCTCTAGAATCGGCCTTCTGCCTTTTGGGAGCCTGTAACGACAGAGCTTGGCCAATGTGGGAGTCCTCACCAGCTCTGAGAGATCAGGTCTTCAGCTGGAGCTGGGAAGCAGGTAGCAGACGTTTGGGTGTGTGAGTATGTGGGGGTGTGTAAGAGTGCACACAGAAACTGCCACACCCACACCCCACATACCGTGATGGGGTGGAGTCATCTGCTGCCCTTAATCCTAACTGTCTCATCATTCCAGAAGTTTTGATCTTTGACGGCAATGGGTCCCTAAGGACACCGGCCCGAGATGACAGGACTAAGGGGCATCTTTCCAGCAGCAGTCACTTGTCTGCTCGCCCCTTCTGGGCATCTCCACTACCGCTGGCTCAGTCATCACAGGATATACCATGGAAAGGAAAAGAGGGTCGTGGCTGGCCACGCCTGGTCATTTAGGCCACAAGACTCACCCATTTCACTCGAGACACGTACAACTTGTTGGGAAATTGGGAGGAAGAACGACTAAGAATGAGTTACAATATACCCCCTTGTTAAAGAAAAAATAAACAGCATCACATATTCTTGTAAATATTAATCCTGGTGTTTTGGAAGATGCTTTAGAGTTCTGAAGGGCCTAGAACAGTGGCTAAGGAGGCCGTGACAGCAGTGTGGAGTGGTAATCTGACTGACTTGTCGGCTGCATTGGGTGAGCTGTTCCATGTGTGTATTTCAAGTCCTGGGGTCCAGCTTCAGCTGTTACTAAATGGCAGAATGAATTTGATGCAGCTGGAGGGAGCTTTTCTAAGACTTTTCTCCATTCTAATAGTCTCTCTGTGTGTGTGTGTGTGTGTGCTGAGTTTCCATCATTGGAACTGAGAGAACCTGAAAACTTTCTTTAAAAAAAAAAAACAAAAAGACTCTCGTAAAATGTTAAGTGTGCGTCTGTATGTGAGTATGTACAAGTGAGTGCAGGAGTCCTTGGAGGCCAGAAGAGGGTGCTGCATCCCCTGGAGCTGGAACTGGAGTTGTAGGCAGTTTTGAGTGGGTGCTGGGAATTGAACTTTGGTTCTCTGCCAGAGCCTTACGCACTCTTAACCATGAAGCTACCTCTCCAGCCCCCTGGAAACCTGAAGACTTTTGAATAGCCAGGGAGAGGTTCAGGAACAATTCTGTATTCATAAAGCCACTGGGCTGAGCTTCCAGCTCAGTGTTGACCTGCCCTGAAACCAGCCAAGGAGACAGAAAGCAGGAAGAACGGGGACTTCAGAGCCACAGGCCATGGCACAGTTTATTATTATATTCTTCAAGCCCATGACATGGATTCTTCCAGGTAGAAATGGAGGAGTGTGTGCCATTTACCCAGCTTTCTCAGACCTGGGAGTGCCTCCTGCTATCAGTGAACTATGAGATCCAGAGACAGGGATATGTCCTACCCTGCAAGAAGCGACAGGGAAAGGCAGTGGGTAAGAGATACTGAATCAGCTCCCCTTGGCCTCAGGCCATTTCCAGAAGACCCTGAGAGAGAGAGGCATGGCATATATGAGCCAGTCTCCATTCACTGCGGAAACTCATCCCACATTTCATGTGACCGTAGTCACGTGTGCAATGTAATTCATCTTTTTAAGCCTTCCACCTCCTTTGTCTCATTCAACCTTACTTCTCAGGTCCACGTCTCCCTGGACTCTATTCCACTCAGTTCTGGGACAGGCTGAACTTTATACGTGTAAAATCTCAACCAAGAACAGAGTTTTGAACAGTGACTCCTCGTGTTACATAAACCGTGTCGGTGATATGTAAGGCTTCTCTCTCCTTCTCCCTCCCCCTCCTGTGAGACTCGTCTTTAGAATGATCTCTGTCAGTACTGAACAGCACGACTGCTCTGAGTACACACATATGCTTGGACTCAAGCCTCTTCCTTCTCCACCCCAGACAGGGAAGATGCCAGGCTGTGAGGGCCGGAAAGGCTCTAGGTAGAGCCAGTCTCTTCCGGTGGCTTGGTGCTGGCTATGCCGGTGGCCTGGCTACTCCTTCAGCAGTCCCAGCTTCTTTAGTGCCTCCCTCCTGTGTCCATCAGGGATGCCCTTTGGGGATATCTTGACACTGACGCAGGGCGGGCGGGGAAGCTTGTCGTGGCTCTGTCCTTTGAAGGACAGTTGCGGGGACCGCTGGCCCTGCTCCAGGCCAACCAATTTGCCCCCCTGGATTTCTGCAAAGTCCTTTCCCATGCCCAAGGAGGCCGGCCGGGGCCGGGAGTTACGCAAGACGCTGGGTGAAGCCTTGTCCAAGATGGGGCTCTTTCCCAGCGATGTACTGGTTTGGCATTTGGGGTCTTTCTCCACTGCTGAGAGATAGCTGCTCAACCCCACGCCTGAACGCTCCAGGGTGTTGGACTTGAAGTTTATCTGTCTCAGGCCAGGAATGCTACTTTCCTGGAGGGTCAGCCGTGGATCAGGCTTGGGCCGTGTCAGGGAACTGTTTTCCCTTGAGGCCTTAGGGATAGGAATGGGCATAGACTTGGCAGCGGCAACCTTCCCTGGAGGGGTCTCCTGGGCAGGAATCCTCTTGCCCGAGGAGGCCATTGGAGTGACAGCCTTCCCTGAGGAAGTTCTCCCTGCAGCAGAAGCAGCCCCTGGGACCGTGGTTGGAGGTGTTTGCTGAACCACGGCCTGGGCCTGGGAAGGGCTCTGAGCCTGAGCCTCCTTGACTTTGAGGGTGCTTGCATGTTTCACAAGCAGGCTGGGATCATCTTGGTCCTGGGGCAGCCCTAGCTTTTCCAGAGCCTCTCGGCGGGCTTTCTTTTGTTCCTGCAGGGAAGAAGGGACAGGGACGGAGTCTGCAGCCTCGGCGGGATTTGACAGCCAGTTCTGGGGGTGGCTGTGGAAACTGCTGCGGCTGCTCTTCAGTACGATATTAGGAGGCAGCCTGCGGGGCTTGGAGGCCGTGAGGGGAGCCTGTGGGATATTTGGCTTGACTTCTGATGCCAGGGGAGCCTCTTCAGCTCTTGTGTTCTGAGATGACTGGGCAGGAGGCAGCTCTGGCTGTTGTGGACCTCCTGTCCGGCCTTTCTCAGTGGCTTTATGGGACATAGTTTCTGTAGGTATTTCCTCTTTCTTCGGGGAGCTGAGCAGAGTACCAGCCTGTGGTGTGTGTCTCTTCTCTCCTAGCTCTTCAGGTGGGCTCTCTTCCCCGCTTTGTCTTGGCCTAATGTCTTGGAAAGCCTCTGGTGGGGGAATGAGAACTGTGCTCAGGTCAAGGATGGTCTGCTGGGATGGGGCTGGCGGCTGGATGGGCTGGATGGCCTTAGTGCTCTGGCTGGTCCGCCCTTTCTCAGGCTCCGCTAACACCTCAGGTGTTTCAGATTCGTGGCTGTTCGTCTGGGTGGCGCTTTCCCTGAGGTTCTGGCTTCTGCCAAAGTGAAGGTTTCTGGGAAGGCTGTAGGAACCGGTCCTGAGGCCCAGACCGGGAGACTCGGGAGGACCAGAGGAGTGGGCCACTCTCTTTGGTGCGGGCACTTGCTGAGTGTCTCTCACCTCTGGGTTTCCTGTGGGGACTGGAGAGAAGAGGGGAGAAGAGTGAGCAGAGGGAGAATGTTGCTACTAAGTGGAAAGCACGCGCTCCCCCATGAATGGGGTTTGTCTGACTCTGCCTGCTTTTAACAGGGCAGCACCGTTTCCTGCAGGCCACGAAGACGCGTAGATCAAAAACAACAGGTTCTTTTTTGACTGGGAATTGACTTTTCAGAATGGTTGGAAGACATCACTTCTGAGTTGCTTCAAAGTCTTAACTCAGGCTCTCCCTGCCTTCTATGCATGCCTCAAAGTCAGGGAGAGACTTGAAGATGGTCTTCATGCTATCTCATGGATCCCAGGTAACTGAGCCCAGTGGAGGCTCTTGCTGTCAAGTGGACATGCTTTGGCATTCTGCTTTCACTTTCTGTGAGAGCCTGGATGATTCTGTGGTAGCGTAGTGCCTTGTACCAGTGAGTGACATGGTATCTCACCTAGTGATCTCGGCAGGTAGGTGAGGTCCACTGGGCTCAGTGAATTAGCCTCAGGGTACATGAAGTTTCTAATTTCTACTCTGTCTAAGTGAAGGGCCAAAGGCTGTGTAAAGTCTTTATAAGTATTTGCTGAAGGAATAAACGGTGCCAGTGGGATTGCCCATAGTGGCAATATTTTCTGTTTACCCTGGGACACAGTCCCCAACACCTGTGTGCCATCCCATCCTCTTCTACTGAATTGGAACGCCACTGTTTTTCTGCTGTCTCTAAACAGGGGCCTCAAGGTGCCAGGTGCTGCTGGGACACTCTTATCTCCCCCAGTCTTGTTCTCTGGGTCACCCAGATTAGCTCCCTGTGCTGAATCATTCTCTCCTGGGCCAATTACTTAGGCCTCTCTGACTCCTCCCTACATGCAGTATCATATCTCTTTTTGAGTTCTTCCCTGACAGGAAGGGAGCTAGCCAAACCCCTTTCCCTCCTAGGCCTCTGTTACTTCATAGAAAGTCACCTGAAGCTGGCTTCTCAGGAGTCCCCCACCCCCACCCCTTCCCTCTGGAGACAAGGCTTTAGTCTGGCTAGGAGACTGCAGGGCTCCTCCTGCCTGGGAGCTTGCTGCAGAGGGCAAGCGAGGTGGAGAGTGTTCAGAAGGAGACACTGGTATTCTGAGCGTTACCTCCCTAGACAGTCTCTTACCCTGGGGCGCCTGCTGGGTGATGGGTAGTGCTCGGAAACTTCCAGGACTGGTGGCTGGCTCTGACTCGTCCGTGGAGAGTCCACTGTCAGCCTCAGCCTCCAGGGAGCCAATGGTCTTCTCCAGGAAGAGCAGACACTCCTTCTCTTCGGCAGACAGGAAGTCGTAGCTGTTGTCACTCTGCTGGGAGAAGGAGTCGTGAGGTGGGGGACCCCGAGACCCACCCTGCTGGGGGGAAGAGTACTGCGAAGCTGGCAACCTCTCCCTGGTTCTGCTCTGCCAACCTGTGAAGCTGCCCCCTACAACAGTAGGCGCCGCCGAGGAGGACTGGCAGGCCAAAGCCACCAGGAACCAGTTCTGAAGGCTGGGTCGGCAGATGGATGGCAAGGGCCTTTCTACTGCTTAGTCCTGAGTAAGCAGAACGCTTAGCGGCCCAGATCAGAAGCAGCCCCGGGTTTTCATCCCGGTTCCACGTGATCTTCAACAATATTTCAACAAGTATGTCTCCCATCTAATTCTGAACTGTATGGGCAACGACATGGCTAAAACTCCACTGTATTGCCTGTAACTTTTCAAAGCACTTCTGCCTCCTCTCAGCTGCTACCTGGCAGGCTGGTGCCTGGGTCTGCGTACCAAGGGAGCCTTCCCCAAACAGCTCTGGGAGTTCCTTGAATAAAGCTCTTCATCACTGCCCTCTGGATTTCTCCTTTATAGATTAGCCAATGGAATGTGAGCATTCACACTGGTGTCCGCAGTAAGAAGTAGGACACTGTCTTTGTGTTCCCAGCCTCTTATGTCAAAGAGAAAATTTGCATCTACTGCAAACACTTTGCCTTTTCCATCTGGGTGTGGTGGGCACACTATTGAGTCCCAGGATGACCCTGTCTTTAAACCAACCAACCAACCAACCAACAAGCCCATCAACGATATTAAATACTAACATTTGGTAGAAACCTTTCATAACCCTCTTTCCTTTTTGCTTCTTTTTGTCTGTTTGTTTTTGTTTTTTTAAGACGGGTTTTCTGTGTAACCCTGGCTGTCCTGGAAATCTCTCTTTAGACCAGGCTGGCCTTGAACTCAGAGATCCACCTGCCTCTGCCTCATGAATTCTGGGATTAAAGGAGTGCACCACTACCACCAGGCTTCTTTCTTTTTTTTTGAGACCGGGTCTCTTGTAGCCTATGCTGGCCCTGAACTTGCTATGTAGTAGAGGATGGCCTTGAATTCCTGATTCACCTCTCTCCACCTGGTAATCAACTGGGTCTTTTTTTTTTTTTTTTTTTTTCAGTGTCTGGGATCTAACCCAGAACCCTGTGCTCCCAGGGCCAACACTTCCCCTGAGCTGCATCTCCAGCCACAGTTTAAATTCTCATATACAATAAAGTCCATACCCTTTGTTACAATGATAAACAGCAAAGGAATGCTAACCTTGGATGTAAGGCATATTTACTCCTTCACCCTAACCTTATAACACCTAGAATTTAAAATCATGTCCAGAAAAAAATATAGCTTATTACATGTTCTCATAAACAGCTAAGCATTGTGGCTTCAGACAGTTCTATCTCTGTATATAGAGGACCATTTATTTTCTACATAGAGGTACATTTTAAGTGCTTTATCACTTTATTATTTAAAATTTTTATTATTTATTTTATGTGTGTTTGTTTGTGGGCATGTGTGTGTGCTACTGAGTGTATAGAGGTCAGAGGAAACACGCAAGAGTCAGATTTTTCTTTGTGCCACGTGGATTCTGAGAATAGAATTCTTCCTTCATCTCCTGAGCCATTTCATGAACCCTTTTTATTTAGACCAAGTTTTACTATAGAGCACAGGCTGGCGGAGAACATGGTCTCCCTACCTTAGCTTCCCAGGTGTTGAGACTGGGTGTGTGCCAATATACTCCTCAAGGAAAGCTTTTTTTTCTTCTCTTATTTTATGAAGCACTGGGGATGGAACTCAGGGCTTGTAGACACTAGGTAATCAGTCTACTGTTGGGCAGCACCCTAGCCCTAGCTTTCTAAACGCTGTTTAACGCTGCTCAGCTGTCCTCTAACCCCAGACACTCCCTTTTGGGGGAAACATATAAGACTCAGACAGCTGATAAAACTCAGACTACTCAGGGATCTTAGAAAGCTCCAAGATTCACATGGCCCCTCCCCAAGGTTATGTAGGCAGTAGACAAATGCGGGGGGGGGGGGGGGGGAGAGGGAGAGAGAGAGAAAGAGAGATTCTTTGTGAGATTATCTGCAAGTTGGTCAGGGAGCAACAGGGATATAGGTTTGAAGCTGTCACCCATGCCGAGAGTCACCCATGCTCCTGTAAGTAACTCTCCATATTAGGAATCATCTCTTTGGTCTGTCTGTACCCTGTCATGCCTCCCCAGGAAAAATCATACAACAAACACATCTTATTACTCCCTCCAAGAACCATTAACATTAGGGGTTAATATTTTCCCTATTTGAAAACTGAGGAGACTAGCTCAGGGTGGTGGTGTACAACTTTAACTTCAGCACTTGGGAGTCAGAGATAGGTGGTTCTCTGTGAGTTCAAAGCCAGCCTGGTTGACATAGTGAATGCCTGAACGCCATGTTTGCCAGGGCAATGCAGTGAGATCACAAGCCAGTGTCTCAACCACAAACAAACAAACAAACTAACAAACAACCCCAACCCGAGGAGACTGAAGTGTAGAGAAACTGATGATATGCCCAAGGTAGTATGGCTTCTAAGGAGGGAATCTGGATGTGTTCAGCTCCATAAGGAGCACAGTGAGATCACAAGCCAGTGTCCCAACCACAAACAAACAAACAACCCCAACCCGAGGAGACTGAAGTGTAGAGAAACTGATGATATGCTCAAAGTAGTACAGCTTCTATGGAGGGAATCTGGATGTGTTCAGCTCCATCAGGGTTCCAGTTACTCCATTCTCTTTGTTTTTTTGTTTGTTTGTTTGTTTGTTTGTTTGTTTTTGTTTTGTTTGTTTGTGGAAAACCGAAGCCATGCTATTCATTGCCGAGAATTTTAAGAGTCCATGTGCTACAAGAATCTACCTTCCAGTTTCCACCATGACCTAAGTGCCTGCTCCTTTTCTCCACCTAAGCCCTTTAATCTAATGAAAACGGGGGTGGTTGGGTATTGATCCTATTGCTCTCTGAGGTTGTCCCACCCAATTCTCTCTAGACACGGAGGTGACTCAGAAGCAGCAAGAACCCTGTGATTCACTCCCTGGTGCAGAAGATGAAAGAGAAGGTATAGTGAGTGATGGTGGGTGGCACAGCAGGCCAGGGCAGGGCAGGGTGGGGCGGGGATGCAGAGGGGGCGGGGATGCAGAGCAGGCCAGGTTGCGAGAGGGAGAGAGTACATACAGATCCAGAGCGGGTGGAGGTGGTGCTCATCATGCTGTCACAGCTGCCGATGTGGGTCACAGGTTCTGAGCACGGCCCTGCTGGCCAAAGCTCCCTCTTGGGCATCGCCTGAAGCAAGGCGCAGGGGTGGTGAAAGGGGATCCCAGAGGGGAAGTGAATGGAAGTGAAGAATGTCCCAAGCTGGGCCTGAAAAGAGAACAATCAAAGCCACGTGTGAGCAGAGCCTTCGGCCAAGCACTGCTTAGGCCCTGGGGCTTTATGGCAGCAAGATACCAAGCAAGCACAGAGTTGGAAGGGGGCCATGGATGGTCCTGTCTGAACGCCACCCCCAGTCTGCATGGGGGGACACCTAAGCTGGTTCAAATGCATGCAGAAGGATGGATTCAGGGAACAGAGATGCAGGCTACTCAGGAAAGAGGTTCGAGTCTTCCTCTTAGCTAATTTTTTTTCCCTCTATGAAGCAAGGAGTTTAACTTGTAATTTCATTATGCAACCCAATACCGTAAATGGGGCATGGAAGGATGAGCAGGATGCTGGGGAGAGAGAAGGTCCTGAGTCACATAGGGTTCAGAGCCTCTCAGGAAATGAGGAACAGCCCAGAAGGGAAGGGACAACAAAGAAGCCCTATGCTAATCAATACTGTGTGGGGTAGCTCTAGGCTTTCTCTATGAGGTCAGTTCCTCAACATCCCAAACCCAAAGAGACAGAAGCTCAAGACTAACTTGTGGACTAACTTTAGTAATCTCAGCTATGTGTTTCGTTAGTGACTGTCCAGGTTCAGACAATCACTATTCCTAACATTCCACAAGGCCACTCAGAACTGCTGTCTGCAGAAACATGTCTGCACACAGTGCTGAGTGTAGGCAACAGGGGTGTTCAGTCCTAAACAAGACATTCATACTGTCCCACCGAGGCTCAGGGAATATTGTGGAAGAGTGGGTAGAAAGACTGAGCGAACCAGAAATGCGGTAGGGGTGCGTATGTGAGTATGTGTGTGTGTGTGTGTGTGTGTGTGTGTGTGTGTGTTGTGTGTCTGTGTGAAATGTCACCATCTAGGCATGGCATATCCACGTAATCATGACCTCTCAACAACTTCTGAAGACTGCACTGGGTTTGCACAAGAATGGGCCCACCAACAGCCAAGCAAGAATGGAGGAGAGACTCAGGGCCCTATCCCTTACTGCTGAGCTGTTTCCTGGGGATAGATTCAGGGAAAAAGGGAGCATGAATTCAGTGTACCCCCTGGGGATCCCACCATTGGTCACAAAGATGGCCCTGAATAAACCAAATGGGCCACACAACAGAGTCCCAAGTCATGAATCTGGGAGAGCGGGAAAGGGACAGGTAGGGAAGAGGAAAAGGTGACCGGGTAGGAGGAAAGTAAGGAAGGCCGTGGGAGAGAGCAACCGGAATAAATTATATACATGTCTGGAACTGTCGAAGAGCTAACTTAATTTAAAAAACAATGCTGTCTGAATAAGCCTATTGGGTGAGCTACTTGGATGGAGGCTTCTTCTTGGCTTGAACACACTACTGTAAGCTTTTCCATAATATTTTATTTCCCCTAGAGTAAGTGACTCAGAAGAATTTGGAGAATGTTTGTTTAGATTATCATTTGTGAGCACCCAATAGGCACTGTATAAGACAAAAACCATTATTTTCAAGGGGTCAGTGTGGATTCAAGGGGCTATTTTTGGCTCCAATTTTCCAGGTTTAACGAGTAATAAATCTTTAAGGTGACTCATTACAATGAATGGGATATTTTCTCCAAATGGGTGGGGTGGTGCCTCTTACTTTCAGAGAAAATTGCTACCTTTGTTCCTCCGTGTGTGCTTCAGGCTGTCCTGTGGGTCGCTGGCTTCTGGTTCCTGCCGGGGAAGCCCACTGTACTCCCGTTTCTACCAGAAGCAACTGAGGAGGTACAGTGGGCACAGCTCTGCTTCACACCATCTGCATGCTGCCGCTACAAAGCACTCTCAGACACGCCAATAAGGTCTTCAGGAGAGTCTGGTAGCATTTTCTTCCTTTCACGGACGAGAAAACTGGGGGTCTTCCCAAATTCCTAAGTGAAGTAGGACTGCCTCACCCTACAGAAGACATCTCAAGACTGACTAGATGTCGGCACACTCAAGTAAGGGTCATTGGCCACTCTGCTACCCAAAGTCCAAAGATCCCCTTCTCTTCTACGTCATACCTTAAATCCTGTGCATTATCTGGTTCAGCTTTGCATTTCTAGGTCAGTTGGTTATCCTGACAACAGACACGAGTAAAGAAACAACAGGCGATGCTGTTGGTGCCACATAATCTCAGGACGAGCGAGCGATCAGTTGCTGGACCCCTATCTCCACACCCAGTTCTCTGACTCACACCATCTGAGCCAAAAACACCTCTTCTTCTCCCACCTCTCTCCATCCCCGGCCCGGCCTAACCTAGACGTGCTCTTTCCTTCTACCAGATGTATAACCTTGAAACCTGTGGGCTGTATCAGGGCAGCAATCGAAACTCTCGGCATTTCTGCCTGATAAGAAACCCGAGAAACAAGCAAAGCACTCAAGGTGAAAGTTTGGTATCTTTTCACCCTTGACCTCTTTTGGAGACTTAAGGATAAAGGGAACAAGCTAAGAAATGTGCACAGCCTATAGTCAGGGCCTCCTATCCAAAGACACATTAAATATTAACCTACTTCTCTGAAACTAGCCAAGCCTTGCAAGAGAGTAAATAAAAGGCATACAGAGCCCTGGCATCCAAAGCAGTGGGTGTGGAGAGGGCTTGAGCGCTGTTCTAGGCTATCTGAATCAGACCTTCGGAATAGATCCAGGCCTCCTCAGCATCCTCTCCCGTGAGCACACCCTCCTATCTCCTAAGAACTCAGCCCAGAGTCACGGAGGAATGCTGCTCTTAGGCTAGGGGCTCTCTTTCAGTTGACTCAGCATGCGCCTTGGCTGGAGAATACCCGGAAAACAGAACGAGAGCTCCAGAAAGACTGCAATTTGTACCATCCGTACAATGCTAGTCTCTCTTGGACCAGTGCTTTGTGGGAGGGACTTGGTAGAAATACCATCTGCACAGAAGAGCCTCGTTAGACGTTGCAGGTGACCCCTGTGACCTTACTGCTGATGTTTGCCGCCTATGATAGCCTTCAGTGAGTGAAGCCGGCTGACTCTATGGGGTAGAGGAAGATAACATTTAAAGCTCCAGCATTCACGACCAGAAACTCAATATATTCATCCAGGGAAATCAATGGTCTTCAACCTATGTGTTGTGAGCCCTTTGGCAAACCTCTGTCTCCAAAAAACATTTACATGACGACTCATAACAGTAGCAGAATTACAGTTATGAAGTAGCAATGAAAAAAATTTTATCGTTGGGGTCACCATAACATGAGGAACTGTATTAAAGGGTCACAGCGTTAGGGAGGATGAGAGCCACTGCTCTAGGGCTACGTGCTGATGTCTTTTCACGTCCCCTTTTCTCTGCAGAAGGTCAAGTTAGCAGCTGCATGTCACACACACACACACACACACACACACACACACACACACACACACACCATGATGATGATAGTTTATCTACTCTTCCGACTGGATTTCCATATGCTGCTTCCTTAGGCAGGTACACTGGCTGCACTATTTTGTCAGCTGGGACACTTGAAGAAGTGCGAAGAAAAACCTCCACCCGGTCTGGCTCTCCTCTCTAAGGACTTTGCGGCATCACCTCGGCCTGAGCCCCACTTGGCAATCTGGTTAGGCTTGGTATGCCGCAATGAAATAAAATGTGGGTGAGGCCCAGCACGGCCAGGTAACTTTCTGTTTTCCAGGCTCTACAGCTATTGACAGGTAAAGTCGGAGTTTTAACTAGGAGAGCCTACGTGAACTGAATCTGAGCTAGCTTACCTGTGGGTTTTCCAAAGATGAAATGCTAGCCTGAGTTGGAGTTTTCTCAACGTTTCCAAACCTCCATTCCCAATGCAAACACTCCAGCTCACTCCAGGTTTTACACATCTGCACAGAGTGCACCATTATCTCCTAACACACACACACACACACACACACTGCACCCTTTAGTTAAATAAAGATAGACACTGAGTCATGGGAGAGCTTCCTTTCCAAGTGAAATGGAAAACTGAGGTACCTGGCTCACCTACATGACCCTCCTCACCGTTTTGACCCCCTCTGCTCCAATTACTCACTTTCAAAATCATTACTTGGGGGTTGGGGGTTTAGCTCAGTGGTAGAGCACTTGCCTAGCAAGCACAAAGCCCTGGGTTCGATCCTCAGCTCCAAAAATAAATAAATAAATAAATAAAATTTGAAGTCAAAATCATTACTTGATCTTAGTTGTTCAGAGATGGAAATTTCCAAATTCTAAACAAAAAAAAAATTTTTTTTTTTTCCTTTGAGACAGGTCTTGCCAGGTATGACAGACTGGCCTCGAACTTGCTGTATAGCTCAGTAGCCTGGTTTCATACTTTCCATCCTCCAGTCTCAGCCTTCTGAGTACTGGCTCTGGTTTCTGTTTGTACAATATTCTTATGTAACTTAAATAAGTAAATGGAAGAGATGCTCTCCAGTCCTTCATGAAAAATATTTCAACTCGGGGGGGGGGGGAGAAATACCACATCTGGCTTAATCTTAGGCTGACCGAGAGTATTGAGCAAGAGATGAAAACCCCAAGTTGGATGTAAAGGGACACTCTTGTAGCACTCCCCAGCACAGCCCTGTAGCCTCCCCTTAAGATCCCTTCCTTTGCTGCAGAATAAGCAAGAACTGGTCAGTGATTGACTCACCTTCTCTGGGCTGGGGTCTGAGGAGAAGGAAGGAATGCCCTTCTAGTCCAAAGGGCAGAGATGGAGACGGCTTGCCTGTCTGCCGCGTCTCCTACAGTTTTCTTCTTTTGACCTCCCCCTGACTTACCTAGACAGGTAAATGCTTCATCTGTGCTGCCTGGACACACCCTGCTGCTGACTCTCAGCCAATCCTAGCTTCTCTCCCTACTCCTCATTCCAGCTGTTCAGTCAGGGAGGACTCAGGAGGGGAATGAGTGGGTGGTGCTTCTCTGCCTTAGCCAATCACCTCCCGCCCCCGCCTTCTTTTTGGCTTAGAGCCAATAGAGAGCTTTTTAAAAAAAGGGGAGTAGAAGTGGTAGAAGGTAAGCGCTGGTTTGAGCTGAGAATGGAGAGAGAGAGGAGTTTGGCGGGGTGGAAGCACCAGCGGTGCTTGATTTTCCTTCTTGAAAGGAACACAACCGTCCGGCTGGCCACTGTGCATTTCTACGGGCCTGCTGAGAACCGGGTTTCCTGTTTAGACCAGCCTTCCTCCACTGGAAGTTGGAAGTATTCTCCAGGCTACCATTCTGATGGCTAGTTTTGTTTTCTTTTGGTTTTTCGAGACAGGGTTCTCCTTGTAGTTTTGGTGCCTGTCCTGGATCTCGCTCTGTAGACTGGTGTCTAGTTTTGTAACCGGCTTTTCTAACTAACTGCTCAGCCAAGGACAGTTTCCTGTCCAGAGGAGGCTCAGGGATCTACAGGTTAGGGATGGAGCTGAGTCACCCATTACCCGGGGCTTGCTGACGGCCGTCCTTATCTTTTTTCTTCTGGGGAAATAGAACCAACTTCTCTCCCTCCTCTAGGAAGTCCTTTTCCGGATTTAAACAACAACAACAACAACAACAACAACAACAACAACAACAACAACAAAATGCTAGAACCAACAGCCAGAAAGGAGAGAACTTGAACTCTGTCATTTGGGTCTCTGGCCCCTTTTGGTTGCTTAGAGAAGGTGGCAATGGACATATTGTACATGTAAAGTCAGCTCCCCACCAGTCTAGCAAGTACTTCTCTTGTGGGGAGATGTTTGGTGTGTATGGGAGGAATCTCTTGGTTTCAGGAAGCAATCTTCCTCCAGGTAGAGGCTGCTCATGCCAGGCAGGACTTCTGTCCAGAAGTGGCCTTAGTTCCCTGAAGGTAGCTTATCCCTAAGAACTATCAACTTTAAAGGTATTTCACTTATTGGCAGTAAAAGGGCAAAAAAGAAACTCAGAATCAATCATGCAAGGATTGCTCAGTTTAAGCACTTGCTGTGTGTTGGGTATTATGTTAAGCATTTTCATGTCTTATTTAATTTTTGCTTCAACTTAAAAGCGTTGTTACTATCCACACTTCATAGGGAAGTTAGACGACTTGTCCAGTCAGGAAGCAGAAATCACTAGCGGTCAACTTACTTCCTCCTTTTTATTCAGTCCTCCAGGACCCCAGTCACTGGAACTGTCCTGCCAGCATTGAGTATGGGGAGGGTGGAGAGGTGGGGGTGGGGAGTGGGGTGTGTGTGTGCGTTCCCAACTCAATTAACCTAATCTAGATAAAATCTCACAGGTATGCACAGAGGCATGTTTCCTACATGAGTTTAGATCCTGATTCAAGAAGCAAGGCCCTTACTCTGCAAAAACAATTTCAAGAGACTAGTGAAATGAAACGGCTTTTAATATACTAGTGTAGCAACAGCAAGAACAGCTGGCATGGCATTTTGGCAGGGAACAGTGGTGTGTAAAGTCCCTGCTTTTGTGTAATTCTGGCTTTTTCCTACGTGCTGGTACCCAGAGTTACCATCTTTATTCTCTTCCAGCTTGGACTCCTCCCAAGTTCCCTGTTCTATTGGTTTGAGATAAACCAAAGCCTTATCAAATGAATGTCTTGGGGCTTGAGAATGCCTTAGCTTCTGTTGGTGGACTCAGCTACGGTCACATAGCTGTCACTTTCCAGCTCTCAGAGCTCCGAGACAAGGAGGCACCAGCGGGCAGCTAGGGGAGAGAGGGCCTAGTGCTTTGTGCTCATTCGTGACCGCAGAGCTCTGAATTCAGCTCGTATTGAAGAGGGACCTCACCATTTATTTCCTGTACAGTCAAACTGACAATATCAACCATCACAGTTGACAGGCACCAGTATGATCCCAGTCTGCCTATATTTAGGGAAGCATTAAGTGCAAAGATAATTTGCATCCTTAATTCTAACAATTTGTGTCATTCTCTATTTCATTTCTGACTTGCAGATAGATGTTCATATGTTTTCTAGGATGACACATGGTTTCCATCTTTTCCCTGTGATCATAGGTGGGAGGGAAATAACTACATTATCCCGGGGCCAAGATGAGGAATAATGTGGAAGGAACTCTGAGAAAGCTTGGGACAACTCAGTACCCTGTCAGCATCATATGGGTCACAGATGACTAAGATCTTCAGGGCTATGACCTCTGTTTCTAACACATCATCAAACATATGTGATGTCATAATACTGAGAAAACAGGAAGGGATCTCCACATCAATTCATTGCAACTGGAGCTCCACCCACGGCTGGAGTCACTCGCTGGATTTGATCCAGGTTTATATAGATGAGTGTTTTACACATTTGCTTAAAATACAAGCAAAAATTCAATCAATCTCCAAAAAGACTGCAAGCAGGCAATTTTTCAACTTATAATAAAATTAGAATAATTGGGAGGGCTCCCTATCTTTTCCCAGGTGACTTTTAAATAAAACAAAATAATCCTTTTATTTTCTCTTTCACCCTAGACTAACTTGTCTTGGGAAATATCTCAGGTACCTGAGCACAGCACCCTGCTGTCTACTACTCAGTTATAAAACATTACGTATAAGCCTCAGATCCTCTCCCCATTCCTCAAAGCACACATATGTCCTGGTTGAAATAAACTACTATCCTAACTCTGGTCTTGCTCTCCATTGCCTTAATTAGTTTCTCTGGAATTGAGCATGGTTTTGCTTTGCTTTACTTTTTGTTTGGAAACATATGAACCCCCAAGGTTCCAAGTGAACTAAGAAGGTGGCCTGGACTACAGACAAGGGAAGACCCCCCAAGTCAGAACTACCTGAAATCAAGCTGGATGGTCGATGTACGTCATTTGTGTCTGGAGAGATATTGCTGAGAGTTGGAAATGAATTCTTGTTTGATGATCTGATCTGACACCCAATTACAGATCGGCTTCCAGGACTCTGTCGCCATAGTCCTTGTCCCTGCTGTAGTACAGTGACCTCCTTTAAGTTAAAGTCCGCTTTATCATTCCCTCCTCAGTCAGCCTGACTCAGTGAGAGGCAGTCACTTAGGTGACCCAAGTATGGGCAGGTGTGTGCACACACATCCACACTTTTGAAGTCAAAATAAATAACACTGGCTCCTTGGGGTTCCTTCCAAAGTCAGACTGCAGACCAGCTGTGTGTAGCTTGAGTTTTCCTGCCTGGCCCACAGTCAGGGCAAATCTCTCTCACCTGCTAGTCCCACAGCTGCTCAGACCCGACCAAGTAAACACAGAGACTTAAATTGCTTACAAACTGTATGGCCATGGCAGGCTTCTTGCTAACTGTTCTTACAGATTAAATTAATCCATTTCCATTAATCTATACCTTGCCACATGGCTCGTGGCTTACCGGCATCTTCATATGCTGTTTCTCATCATGGAGGCTGGCAGTGTCTCTCTCACTCAGCCTTCCACTTCCCAGCTTTATTTTCCTCCTTGTCCCGCCTACACTTCCTGCCTAGCCAATGGCCAATCAGTGTTTTATTTATTGACTAATTAGCAACACATTTGCCATACAGAACATCCCACAGCAGCTGTGGGCCTCCATCCAAACTCTTCCTACTCATGCACACTCCACTGGCCAGTGTCCTCCTTCCTTTCTCTTGAAGGAAGATTGTTGCTTTACTCTCAGGAAAGACCTGGTGCCCCGTCCCTTCGTGGTGATATGTGCTGGGGCTCTAAGTGTGACCTCTGAGATACTGGCAGAAAGAAAACGTTTACAGTTAAGTAGAAGCTGCGGAATGCAGAGCTGATCCTAAAGAAGGAAAGACTAGGAATGGGTTCAAGAGTATAACTTGGCTATAGATTCTAGAATAGGCCACAGCTAACAAGCTGCCAAGCTCTCATCAAAGGATGACTCTTCCTAAGCCTAATATGAATGGAAACTAAGCCATATACTAAAGTAGACTTTAGTTTCTGACACTACTTAATTGCTAAGTAGTTTCCAGGAGTAGGTTCTTCCCTATTTCTTTTCGGAGGATTCTCTAGCCCCCCTGCTGAGGAAATTTGGAATTTATGTTTACAGATTGGGTATGGACATCTTCTTTCTACTGAGCAAGAAGATGGCTTTGCTTTTTACACAGTACTGTTTGTTCCTATCACATCTATGCCCACATTCTCACCTTCATATTCTCATTCTCTCTCTCTCTCTCTCTCTCTCTCTCTCTCTCTCTCTCTCTCTCTCCCTCTCTCTCTCTCTCTCTCTCTCTCTCTCTCTCTCTCTCTCTCATGCACACTCACTCAGTTTTCCTATTATCACACAACTGTTGGCAGCTGAGCTATTAGACACAACATGCTCACTTTTCTATGTATCTCTGGACCCTTCACCCCGATCCGTTATGTGAATTCCCTCTCAGTACACTCACATATACATTGTTTTCTATTAATTTCATCCTGAAGAAAAATTTCCTTCAGACTCCAGACCTGTATCAGTTTGGGGAAGAGCATTCTGTAAGCTGGTCAATGGCTGTCATTTTGTTATCTTCATCAAATAACTGGGAGAAATCCATTTTCTGTTGAGTTATTTGGAGTGTAGACCTTCTTTCTTGTGTTAGCCTTCTTCTCTTGGCACAGCACTTTTTATTAATTTCCTAAGGACAAATGCTTAAACTCCTGTATGTCTGAAAAGAACTTTATTGTTATCTCTGTACTTGAGTGGCTGCATACAGTTTTAAGTTACCTTCTGTTGGCTTCCAGTATTGCTGTCGAAGAGTCTCCAACATATTTGATTCTAAATGTTAGGCCCTTCTCTCTTTCTAGTATTTAAAAAGTTCCATAACGATGATGATATGTTTGTAAGAGTCAAAGACTTTATTTGAAGCTGTTTCTAGTCATGTCAAAAGTTCTTGGACTTCCCAGTTAAAAGCTAATAAAATTCGTTTTGAGACAAAGATCTGATGATTCACTGGAATGTTTTTATGTCCTTTCAGTCACTCTACAACAAACATCAAGGTCAATGTCTATTTCCTTCACACACACACACACACACACACACACACACACACACACACACACAGAATAAGGGCTTAAGATAGCCAAAGCCAGCACAAATCTAGGTCTTTGCCCACTTCTGAAAGCATCTATTTTCCTCTTCCCTCATTTGTGCTATGACCAGACAGGGAAATACTGGCATCCCTCTCACAGTACTGAGTTTACAGATGCTGCCACTTCCTAGTTCGGATGCTCTTCCTACACTTTAAAGGACTAATTACGACGTCTAGTTTAGCTTTCATCCCTAATACCATGTTTTCTAAAAGGCTCTCGCAGACTCACCAACTTTAATTTGCTGTTCCCACCCCATTATTTTCTTCATGGAACCTACATTCTAGTTTCTTTACAGCACTGTGTCTTTATTTTTCCTTCCAGTGCATCTAGCAACCAGGGCAGTTTGACACAACTGTGCCATTCAAGAATGCTCACTCAATGAATCTCTGTAATGAATCAATGTAATCCTGAGATATGTGACTCCATGCCCAAGAAGTAGAATTTAGGAAGGATTTAGCAGCTTACTTGAAATAACTTAGCTTCTCTTAGACAAAAATCATTTTCTCAGTTTTCATTTTAAGAGTAAGAAAGTCAAAACCGGAGGTAGGCACGATAGTACATGCCTATAATCTTTGCATTTAGGAAATGAGGACAAACTCAACGAGGTTCTCAAGTTGGAGCCCTCCTAGATTACACAGTGAGACTCTTTAAGGAAGACAAAACAAAGCCACCCCAAACAAAACCACAAACTGGATGTTTTGATATTAAATGAACCTAGAGGGAGGGCATTTTTGCAAAAGGTCATAATTCAGTCTGTCCCATATTCTGAAGGTTTAAGAATTTGATTGGGCCGGGCAGTGGTGGCGCACGCCTTTAATCCCAGCACTCGGGAGGCAGAGACAGGTGGATCTCTATGAGTTCGAGGCCAGCCTGGGCTACAGAGTGAGTTCCAGCAAAAGCACCAAAGCTACACAGAGAAACCCTGTCGAAAAAAACCAAAAAAAAAAAAAAAAAAAAAAAAAAAAAGAATCTGATTGGTTTCTCCTGTAATATTCATGCTGTGGAAAAAGTAATTCAATAAAGACTATAGGGAGCATTGATTTCCTAGCTCCAGTAGGGAGCAGTTTCATTCATAAAAGTGTGGAATTCTGCTGGGCGGTGGTGGCACACGCCGTCAATCCCAGCACTCGGGAGGCAGAGCCAGGTAGATCTCCGTGAGTTCGAGGCCAGCCTGGTCTACAGAGCGAGATCCAGCACTGGCACCAAAACTACAGAGAAACTCTGTCTCGAAAAACCACCAAAAAAAAAAAAAAAAAAAAAAAAAAAAAGTGTGGAATTCTAGTATCTGTGAAATTTTGCCTACAATTTGGGTAGATATTTCAATACAATATCCACAAGGATGAATGAGAACTGTGATAGGTATGTTCATGTTACTTGCTAAGCACTTTTCTTTCTGGAACACTCTACATCCCAAACTGACAAATTCTACTCTTTTCTCCTCTTCCTCTATCTACCATTTTCAAGTTATAATCCACCCTCTGCTTAAGTTTCAAGGCAGTGGTGTTGATAATCATATGAAAGGTAATCTTACAGGCATTCACTTCTAGAAATGTTGAGCCAAGTAACTCAGGTGAGCCTCCTGCTGCAGTAATGAAGAACCAAAAAAGGCAATAAAGAATTTGGTAAATTACTAGGCCTGGAACAGGGAAAGGGTAGGTATGGTGTGTTGTGCCTGACACTTGGGACCACGCTTCTTCCGGAGATGTCTATTCCAGACTGGGTAGCTGACATGCTGAAAGGTTGAGTGTTACTTGTGACAGCTGAACAGAACAAGAGAACAAGGGCTATACCCAGCGTAGGTTAAAACCCCAGTATGCTGAAGTAACCTGAAGTGAGCAGCACACATCCGATTTATAGTTATTGTCACATTAGTTACTCAGTCTAAGCTGGTACTTGGTGCCATTGCAAGAGAGACAAAAGATATCCAGATCAGAACAAAACTTCAAAACAAAGTGTATCTGTGGACCTTCTGTTTCTTGATTGCCTTATTTCAGGTTTGGAGATATAAGGTCTTTATCAATTCAAAAAGTATGCATCTGTCACAAATGGATGTCCTGCTTTGTAGCTTCTACCATATCTAAGACTCACTTTTCCAAACTTTAACAGGATAAGAGGGAAAAAAAAAACCTGATTTTTTTTTTTTTGTGTGTGTGTAATATTGTAATACCATTTGAAAGGAGGAAGAGGTTCTTTTGTAATTATTTTATAGCTGGTATTAAAATATTTTTTAAGATAGTAAGAGACCAACTGACTTCTAGTATCATTCCTATAATGCAGGAGACTTCACAGTATTTTAGTTTTTTAAAAATTAAATTAAAGCACCCATTTCTTTCTATTCTTGTCAGTTTCTTGTGGGTTGTATTTGTAGACTTAGGTCAAGTTAGAAAACCCAAGCTCTGGCCAACCTTAACGACCCTAGGGTTTCTAGTGTTTAACTGCTGACACTTAAAAATTATAGAGAAGCTACCATTTACAAACAGATGTAAGTCTATCCAGATCCTATTCTAGTAAAAACAGGTACACTCAACCTTTCCATTTAAACAATCCATTAGCAAAAGTTACTGAATTTAAACTTCAGGGGATTTAGAAAGAAATTTAGTCAGTGTAGAGAAATTCTGAATGACTTTTGGCATCAGAAAAGAGAAACACTTAAAGGGCGTGGGAATCAGGTTCACAAATCCAAGCTGTGGTCTGGGTTGGTAATATGTAACTTGAGTGTAGTATTCTTCACTGGCCCTTTGCCCTGACCCCAAAATATGCTCACACAACAATGTTTTCACTTCATTTATTCCTTTAAAACAAGTCACTTCATACATTTAGATATTGAAAAATCACATGTCATAAATAAAATTAATGCATCTTAATAACAAAGGCAAAATCATGAGTTGTATTAAATAAAGTTAGACATCTTCCAGATAGCAGCAGTGCACGAACTTTGAAAACTTGCTAGCAAGTAGACAAGGGAACATTTTGAAAGCAATACTGTCCATCTTCACTAAGAACACATTTTCTTATGCCAAAAAAAAAAAACCAACTCTTTTTCTGTTTGGCCCCTTTGCAATTATGTTCTAGAGCTCTGTATTTCAGGCTTTATGGCTGTTTTCTTATTTAAGGAGCTCTGCCTCTACTGTGTTAACACAGTCACTATAGACTATTTTTCATTTCATATCATTTTGACAAGCTATATGTACTTATTAGGCATTCTTACGGAAAAATTAATTTGGTATATATTTCCTGTGACACCTTGAGTCCTGAATGGCACGAAATGTGAACTGGAAACCCTTATCCTTTAAGTAACTTAGGGATGATACTCAACTAAACATTCTATACCAGTTCTGGTGCCAAGTCACAACATCTCAGTAGAAATTCTTAACCTCTTTACCTATAACTTAACCAAATCATACCTTCACCATACTTAAAATTCCTACGTACAGGTCAATGTGTTCAAAAACAAAAGTAAAAAAGTGTGCCATGCAAAATGCTTACATTCATGGCCATATACATTTCCTTTTTAGTAGTACTTTTTTCTATTAAATTAAGATGTAAACACCCCATAATTCAGTACCAACATAATACTTTGTTTTCCAAATGAAATATTTAAAGCACTGTAAACAAAATGCTAACTAATTTTTTGAAGAAAAAAACGACCACAATCAAGACCATCTTACATTCATTGAGTTGGATGTGCTGACATATTACAATGGTTATTAAGGAAAAAACCTGGGGCTGGGGATGCTGATCAGTGAGCAAGCGCAAAGCCCTGGTTTGGTGCCTATTACTATGAGAAACAAACTAGCTTATTCAAATCAAGTGTTCCTTCAGGTTTACAAATATTGCTTGCATATCTTACTAAAAAATCAATTTCCCTAAAATATGCTTACTTAGAAATGAAAGGTTTCATGAATCTACTCTTTTAAAAACTCTATGGTGTAAACAAAATTTGAATACTGTAAAACAAGTGACAACAATCACATTACAGAAGTGACATTTCATATGCTAGGGTACAGACCATTCTCCTAACAGTGACTGAAATTAGACTTTAGCATAAGATACAATAATTACTTATGGTAATAACTGATGGCTAGCAGCTCAAGGTTGTATCTTTCCTGTCCTCAAGATCTCTAGAAGGCTACGTAAACTTTTATTCTCTAATTTTTAAAGTGCTGCAAAAATAAGGTTTCAACACGTGAAAAATGTAATTCTTAGTATATGTAAATTTAAGAAGGCCACCTGATTTTTAATATATAATGCGTGTTATATAATGTGTGTATATGGATCACTGTTGCTTAATTTCACATACAGCCTACCGTACATTTTCCAAAAGGATGGAAAATCAACTAGGGCAGCTTGAAGGAAGAAGCTAGAAGACAAGCAAGTTAGGCATGAACAGTTAGGGGCTATAAAGGTAGGGAAGGAATGTTATCTTTGGATTGTTTTCTGGGACTTGAACTCGACAGGATATTCAAATGGCATAATGGTATTAGTTCCTAACAACAGGGCTAAGTTGGCCATTAACCATTTGTTTATGTCCATTTCTCATTCATAGAGAGCAATTAAGAAACCAACCATGAATCACTAACAAAAGATGTGGTAACATCCGGATGTCTTCATATGGCTGTCACATCACAAAACTGCCAGGGACATTCATTTGGACTAATACCATGACTAGGGAGGGCTCTTCATAAAAGCACACTGAATCTTTAATCCAAAGAAGAGGGAGGGAAGAAGGGAGTAGCAGGGGCAAAGTGTAATTGTTATTCTACCACTACTACCCTCTCACACTAACATAAACTGTCTCATTTGAACTAAAAAAGAAACTCCTGAGGACAGGCAACAACTGAACAACTGGCCAAGGGGTTCATTAGCACGAAGTTGCTTTTAATTAGGGTACAACTAAATTCACAGATCTTTCCAAATTCTCAAAATGAGTTTACTCACATTAATAAATAATTTCAAGAGCTTAATAAGCACAGGAAAAAATATAAAACAACAAATCCTTTAAATTCTATGAGGCTTACTAGCTTGTATTTATACTGAACATAAATTAATAATGAAATAATTTGCATATAATGCTTCACCTTGAATGTTCTACAACCAGAACATACTCTAAAACCAGTTTTCACGTCAGCAAATCATTAAAAAGCCCTTTTGAAAGTCATCTGACTCTCAGTGTCTACCTGGCAACTGGACAAATCAGGTAAAAGATAAAGGAGGGCAAGAAGGAACCCCTAAATAAATACTAAACAAGATGTATAAAAAACACTTAGAACGAAGAGTTTGATTTTTAAGACGCCAGTACTCATTCTTTTCTTTACATTTACTAAACTAATCCTTCTCTGTAGATAACACAGACTTAGCTTTAAAATGACAGGAATTTATCTTCAAAAAATAGAACATGCCTGACACATTATAAGTTATTCAATAAATACTTGTTGCATGAACAAACTTCTGGATCCAAAATTTTAGAAACATTGAATATGGATGCTCAAGTGGTACAGGAAGGCAAACTTTATAAATATGATGCATAAAACTCAATTTGATGGATGTTACCCAGTGTTACATTTTTAATGTACAGTTTTAAATTAAATATTTTATAGAGGAAATAAAAGAGATAAAAAATCATCTGGACCAAAGAGACTTTTGTGAAATCATTTGCACATGTCACAAATGCCAAATGTTCAGTGTCCTAAGCTCACTCATGCTATCTTTAAGGCTCAGTAAAAAAACAAAAATTAAGTATTTTCAATTTATATGACATTGCCTGACTGGCTATGTGCACAAAGGGTATTCAAGAAAAGCCATCTGGCCAGGTATGGTGGTCCCTGCTTGTTATCTCAACACTCAGGAGGCTGAGGCAGAAGGATTACTTCAAGTTTGAGGAGACTGGCCTATATAGCAAATTCCAGGCCAGCCAGAAACACATAGCGAGACCCTGTCTCAAAGCAAGAAAGAATGTCATCTGATGACTGAAGCATACTTTGTGAATTGTCCAACTGTTCCTTAAAGGAACAAAGTTTCTCTCTAAATTGTTCACTTTAATATTCCTTCATTTTATATGGTTACCATTGCCTAGTAAAAGGCTAAGGGTTGTCCTTAATTTGAAAACATTTGCTAAGATACATGGGAAAAGATGGAAGTGCTTTAAAGTACACCGATGGTTGTCTGAGCTACTTAAATAAGATCAAGGTAACAAAACTTCACAACAGTATGCCTCTTTACATTGTATGACAGAATACACACCACATTGGAACTTAAAGATCCCTGATCTTTAGAAGAATTAAGAGGTAGAAGACTTTACCTGGAAGATTCTATAGTGAAGCTAAGTTTGAGTGGGTGTGCCTTGAGGATCAATCCATCAAGCAAATGGCTACATATCTGTCACTAGGTAGCAGTATTCTGAGAGAGCTGCATAAGGCAAAGATTTTAAAACTTTTTATATTTTGGAAGTGAAACAAACCCAACCAATTATTTAAAAACTGAAAGTCAAAGATCACAGGTAAACAGAGTACTAACTTGCAGAAATGTGGACTATCCAAAAGATCAAAGTGGAGCTTGAACACTGTTATCTATGAAATCAATCAAAAGCATACCATTGACACTTTAGAGGAAGACTTGTTTGTAAGAAGTGCTTTCAGCAAACAGCTGAGGGAATTAAATCCCCTCAGACAAACTTATATGTAAAACAGCACAAGAAAAAAACAAAACAAAAACCACAATTTCAAGATACTTCTTGAATTCTAAAATAAATTAGCAATTAAAAAGGCATACCCTGCTTCATTTAAAAAATGTATCTAATGTGAGAAACACCAACAGTGAATTGCATTAAAACAAGAGGCCAACGGTCTTTTAAAGCTTCAGGAAGCTGCTTCAGGCACCTTTCCCCCTTATACATTCCACTTCTATACACTAGAACTCTCCAACAGGACCCCATTCCTGTTTTAGATAACATTCTCCAGGAACACACGCATCCCTGTAAAATTGCTTTTTATGCACTTATAAGTTGTTAGATACACTTATAAAGTCTACCAAATTGCAATATAAAAAATTTTGACAATTCTGAGTGTCTTCATTGGATGAATCAATTCAGAATTTAGAAACTTCTAACTCATTCAGAGTTATTAAAAGGAATCAACTACTGGAGATACTGCGGTGTATGTCCAGTGACCCTCCACAAAGCTTTCCACATTACCTAAAATAGGATGCTTTCTTCTATAAGTTAAAGCCGCTGGGTGCTGGTTTATAATAAATCCAGTCTTCAGGTCAGCATCAGCAGTGGCCCAAGCCACCTATTCCGTCACCCTAGTAGGAAGAGGGCATGCCACTAGTGTAGCCACACATCTGTAAACTTGCACACTAATTTTAATCTTAACAAGGATTTTCAGTGTCAGTCATACTGGTTAAGTTAAAAGGATGGTCCAAGCACTGTGTTCTTCTATTCTGTAGGGTTATGAATAGCTTATTGGAAAACCCAGAGCCTTCTGGATCTGTGAGGTAGTAGGCTCCAACTCTTATCATGAACACATCACACCTCTCCAAAGTTGGTATGGCCTGTCTCCTTGGCATGGTCCCTTGCTTCTGCTTGTCCAGTTAACCCCTTCTGACACACCATGCATCTCAGGGTGAAGCGGTTTACATCAGTAAACTGTCTCTTTTTTCTAGCTTCATCAGCTAACTCCAGGGCTTGTACAAGAACGATATCATCATTTGAGGAGAAAATGGTCAGAGGAGGCGTATCTGGATCGGGAAAGTCACGCTGAAGCGGGTCATAGTGGATGCCATCGTAGATGAGCAGCACCCTTTTGGTATACCCCGCATCTTCCCCAAAACGATCAATTCTGACGGTCTGTGTATCCACTACACATATTTCACATTGATAAAACTTAGACAGAATGGATATCTCAATGGCTCCCCCCCAAGTGTCATCCCTTTTGATCCATTCACAATACTCCTCGTTTGTTTTCCCCAGGATTGCCTCACTATAGAAGTCTGGATCGCTTGCTACAATTTGTGCTATGAGGCATCTCATGTCAGGGGCACAAGCTGGATTCAAGACTCCTCCTTCAACGACATAGTACACACTGGTAAAGAGGCAAGAGTTGTCTGCCGGGACTGCAGTTCTGGTAAGCACAGGCAGAGCTTCCCTGACATAGCTAGGAGCACCGTGTTTGGAAAATGCAGGTGAAGCTTTTGGTCTGGTGTGGTCTTCTTCAACAATCAGCATGTCACCTGTCAAAAATAAAACAAATCCAGAACTGCAGAGAAGTTACAGAGGGGGGGTTTATTAGCCAACTCGGTAAATTAGGAGCCAAATGAGTTCAGGCATAAAGTGGGTTACCAAGGAGAACAAGGCTTTGTAAACAAGAGACCAGTAACACCTA